>NW_026462509.1:0-77202 GCF_021730395.1 Mercenaria mercenaria
TCCTCTTGGAAAAAACAATAAAAAAGGTTAATAAAAAGACCTTTGGGAAACCCCCGTTTGTATTCCCAAAATACTTCTAAAAAAATCCAAGATCTTTTATTATACGTTTCCTAAGGCAAAAACAATAAAAACCTTTATAATAGAAAGCCTTTGGGAATCATATTGACAAAGCATCACTCTAAAAATTCCAAAAACTCTTAAAAATACTTGTCCTAGTCACTGTGGCAAAAACTTAAAGCATCAAAAAAAAAATATGTTTTTTAGAAAGGGACTTTTGGGGAACCCTTTTGGGGCAAAACCCCTCTCTCAAAACCCAAGTTCCTCAATAGTTTCCTAGGGCTTAACAATAAAGCATTGATAATAAAAAGGTTAGTTGGTTAGTTTAGTTTGCCCCATGCAGTAGGGAAGTGCCGAAATAGTAATTTTTTTATAATACTTGCCATAAACAATGTACTTAGTTTTGTATTTTAAAATGATATTATTTTCCCCCAAACAAAAAACCTGGAGTACCTACAAAAAAAAAAGTGTTTTTTGAAAAAGTTAGTTGTAGGCTCCTTCATGTTTTTTTTTTCAAACCAAAATAACAAAAAATTTTAAAGTTTAGCTCTGGGGGGCAAAGGGGTTTTTTGCAAACCCTTTCGGGTCTTAAAGGGCCAAAATCAGTGTTAAAAGAAAAAGGGGGGGTTTTTAAAAAAAAATTTAAAGGGCTTTGTTAAAAGATTACACCCTTAAACATTTTTTTTTTAATTACTTAAATTTGGGGCGGAAAGGGGGCTGCCATAGCCACAAAATTTTAAAAAATGATTAACTTCTTCGGTTTTGGAAATAATTTTCCCTGATTTTCCCTGACTTTAAAAGGATTTTCATTTTTCACTAAACAAAATTTAAAAAATTCCCCTTTGGACAATTCCCGGGACCTTGAAAAAGAAACCAATTTCCCGCCCTTTTCCAAGACTGTGGCAACCCGCATGTGAAATCAAAAAAACTCACCTTGACAGTTTTTGTCAAGTGGGGAAAAAACCCCAAAAATTTTTTTTTAATAAAAAAACAAAAACTTGTTTTCTTGTTAAAAATTAATAATATCTTTTACAGCCCCGTCAAGAAAGACAGTATCAGCCCAATCCTTCCCAAACCACCCAAGTTATGTAGAATTTTTTTTAAATGAACGGGCAGCGGGGAAATTTTTGATGATTTTTGACAAAGTCACCCTTTGACAAAATTTTTCCCCACAATTTGGGAAAGGGGTTGCATCAAATTTACTCTTTTTAGAGTATGTAAATCCCTAAAAACCCTTTCCCCAAGATGATCCCCTTAAATTTTTTTTTCTAAAAACAGATTTTAAGTTTTTTGGGGATTTAAAATTTTTAAAAGGGTTTTTTATTTCGACTTTTCCCCAAAAAAAAAATTTAAAACCCAAAATTCGGTGCTAGTAGAAAACCCACCGCTTTTCCCCCGAATAATCTACAAAAATTTACAAAAAAGAAAAAAAAAAAGAAAAAAAAAAAAACTTGGTCCGCAAGCGAGCGATTAAATATTTTTTTTTCTTGTGTGAATTTTTTAAAAAGGAAACTCGTTATACAACAGATTCCATTTCTTGTCCAAGACGAGGACACCCGTTGGTAAAAACAAAACCTTTTAAATACTTTTTCACTGTCCAAGTAAAATACAATACAAAACTTTTATATTTTATAAATTAAATAAGAAACATTGTATACACCCTTTAAAAGGGGCCCAAACCTTTGTCTTTTTCTTTTTTGAATAGGGGGTACAGTTTTTTTGGCGAATAGTGGAACATTTTACAGGGCTTCCAGAAAGTTTGCGTATTAGCGTAAATTACGTTTGAAAAAATTGCATTTTCGCATTTTGCGATCTTTTTTAAAGGGGTAAAAGAACGTTTAAGAAACTAGAAAATGTTTCTGTAAAAAAAGCGCATGTCTCCCCCAATGCAAAGCCCTTTTAAAAGGCCCAAGAATTTTAAAAATAGGGTCAGGACAAAAGTAAAAGGGGGGGGGGGGGGAACACTGATAATTGGCTCCCAATTGGGATCATCTACTTGGCATGCCCCAGTCACCCCGCAAAATTTCAACCTTTTGGCCAAGGTTTCCCAAATTTTAACGTTCAGGCTCCTGGGGAACCTTGACCTTTGATAAAGTGGACCGCAAAAAAAAACCAGGGGCACCCACTCTGCTTTCCCCAATCACCCTTTTTAAGGGTTTAAACCCATTCTAGGTCAAGTGGTTCTAAAATTTCTTTCCAAAAAAATTTTACATGAACAGGCCCCTGTGACCTTGATTTTTAATAGACTGCCCCAAAAAAAAAAAGGGGGTCATCTACTCTGCATGTTAAATAACCAAATGAAAGTTTCAACATTCTGGGTCAAGTGGTTCTCAAGTTATTGATGGGAAACTGGTTATAATTTTCAGGGGCCCCTGTGCCTTGACCTTTAAACGGAGTGACCCCAAAAAACAATAGGGGCCCTGAAAAAATCACCCTATGAAGTTTAAAACATTCTGGGTAAAGTGGTTCTCTATTTAAATTGTTCGGAAATGGTTTTAAATTTTCGGCCCCTTTTGACCTTGACCTTTGCGGAGTGCCCCCAAAATAAATTAGGGGTCCTACTTTCATGCCCAAATCATCCTATGAAGTTTCAAATTTGGGCCCTAGGGGTTTTCTCTAGTTTTTGATGGGAAAAGGGTTTTAAAATGTTCAGGCCCCTGTGACCTTACCTTTGATGAAGGGGAACCCCAAAATTAAATGGGGGTCATAACTTTTCATGACCAAACACCCCAAAAATTTTTCAAAAATTCGGGGTTTCAAGTGGTTCTCAAGTTTTTTGTTTAAAAAGGGTTTTTCAATTTTCAGGCCCGTAAACCTTTAAACCTTTTGAGGGAGTGACCCCAAAAACAAAAAGGTGTCGTCTACTCCCACCCGCCCTAAAAATCCTTTAAGTTTGGGGTTTCCTAGGTAAAATTTGGTTTCCAGTTATTGCCCCGGAAATGAAGGGGTGACTTTACGGAGGGGGCGGACAGGGCAAAAACAAAAATTTTGAATCCCCAAAGAGGGGGGGGGACAAAATTTACAAAAACTTCCCAATGACTTTTTACTAGCGTAAACAAAATCTGAATCATAAAAAGGCTTTTACATAAAAAAGCCCCGGTCATCTTTAAATTCCTCCCACCCCGGCCGTACAAACGCATTGAATGGTACTTTATAATTTAAAACCTATTTATATCCCCAAATTTGATTCGAAATTTCAAATATTTTGGGAAAAAATACTGATGGTAACGATATTTTTTTTTAAAGGGGGTTTTTGGCGTTTTAAAAAATTAAAACCCCTCCGGGTAAAATTTTAAACAAAAAAAATGTCTCTTTCTAAGATTTTTAAAAAGTAAACCCAAACAAAACGCTTTTTTAAACCAACAAGAACGATCTTTAAAAACATATTTAAAGCAATTTGGGGAAATTATTTGGTTTAATTTTAGGGGGGGTTTTAAAGCCAAAGAAAGCCAAGGGAGAACAAAAAGAAAAAACCCTTGAATGTTAAATTGAAATTTGAACTGCAAAAAAAATTTCAGGGGTGTTAAAACCTTTTTAAATAAAATTTTTTAAAACCGTTTTTTTTTTTCACTTTTAAACAAATTTTCGGGGTTAAAATTTAAAACCCTAGTAAATTTTAAAATTTTACCATTTACTCATTCACAAAAATTTGTGAGTAAATACTCATGGGCCAAAAAAAATATCTGGCCCCCCGGGGGTTTTTTAATATGGTCCCGGGAATGATAAACCCGAACAGAAAATGAGGTTTTTTACCTGTAACTTTTTTTTTCTGCAAATTGAAATCAAAGGGTTTCCGGTATCAAAAAAAAGTTTTAATTTTTTGCAAAAAAATTTTTAACTTTTTTTCAAATTTTTTTTTTGTAAGAAAACCCAAAAACAAAGTGGGGGTAAAAGGGGGTTTTAAAAAAGGAGACTTTTATGAACTTGGGAACTGTTAAATAAATTCGAACATTTTTGTCATTTAAAAAATTTTTCTTGGTTTTTATTTTAAAATTTTTCCCCAAAAAACCCTAAAAACAGTCATTCCTGTTAAATTTTATTAAAATTTAAAAAAATGTCGGCCTTTCAGTTTCGACATGGGGCATGCAAAAAAAAAACACCCTCTTCCCCAAAATTTTTGGAAAAATTTTTTTTTTAATCAAATTTTAGGGTAACCCACTTATTTATACAGAATTTTTTTAACCCAATTTGGGGGGGGGTTTTTTCCCCAAAGGGGGGTGTTGTAAGTGGAAACTTTTTTGGAAAGTGTTTTTAAATTTTTATAAATAACCGATTGAAATGGGAATTTTTTCCAAAGGTGCCGACTTTACCCATCTGCCCGGGTTTTTCATCGTACCGAAGGTTTTTTGGGGGGGATTTGGGGGGTCTTTGCAAAATTCAGATGCATGTTGAATTAAAAAATTTTTTAAACCACCCCGGGAATTGTAAATTTTCATTTTTTTTGGTTTATATTTACCCTTTTTTTCCCCGGGAATTTAAAGCCCCCCCCCCCCCCAACCCCCCCAAATTTTGGGGGGGAAAAAAAAAGCAAACAAGAACGGGAAAAAAATCACCATCCTCTTTTTTAAATTTTTTTTAAGTCCTATAATAAGTAATTTAAAAGTACTAAAGTCTAATGTATTAAAAAATTAAACACACATTTTTTAACAGTGAGCCTTGTACCGTAAGTCCAAAACATTTTTTACTAAGAAACGGTACGAAACCAATCTTTCAAAACAGAAAAATTAAACGTTTTGATTTTTTTTTAACACCATTTCCGCGCCCACGCTTCCTGCGGAATTTAAAACAAAACTTAAACATAAACCCTTTTTTTCGGAAATTTTTAAAAAATTTTTTAATTTTAAAAAACCCAGGCCAGAAAGCGTTTTAAAATTTTTGACATTGTGTTTGCACTATTAGCTCCCCCAAATGTACTAAGGAAAATTTTTAATTGGGTACCCCAGCTTTTTGGGGTCATGACGTTAAGGGGTTTGTCCCGAGCGGGGAAATACACGAGGAAACCGTTTTAAATCCAAAAAAAAGACAAAACTGCTTTAAAATTTGGGATCCCAAATAATTATGTTTTTTTTTTTTGGGGGGGGGGGGGGGGGGGGGGTGAAATTAAAAAACACAGAAAACATTAAACTATTTTTGAACAATTTTTTTAAGTTTTGAAAAAATTTTTTTTCTTTTTTTAATTTTTTTAAACCTCAAAAAAAAACCCCCCTCTTTGGAAACTGAAAACCCCCGGGGGGGCTTTTAAAAACGGGAAAAAACGGTATTTGCATTTTTTTAAAAATTTTAACTTGGGAAGGGGGTTTCTGACACGTATTTCCCCGGCGATTTCCCAAAATTTAAGGGGCATTTTTAGCTTGGATGCTTTGTCTTTTGCTTTGATTGCTGGGTTTTGGGTAAAAATACTTTTTAAATTTTCATGTGAAAAGGGCCTATTTAACGGCAGTTCATTGCAGAAAACCTTTTTATCTACATTGAAAAAATTTTATACAAGAATTTTTTTTTAAAAAATTTCCCAACAGAAAAAAAAAAAAATTACTCGCCCCTGACACCCTCCAAAAAAGGGAAAAAAACTGAAGTAAACGCCAATTTTCGGGCGACTTCCTTTTGGGTTTTTAAGCTATACACTGGGGAGAAAGATAAAAACAAAATACCTGAAATTTTTAACAGCTGTTAAGAAGCTTTTGGGGAAATTTCGGGAAAAGGGCCCCCACCCAAAAACCAATAAAAGAATTTAAAAGGAACAAAGGGTTTTTAAGCAGGCACTTTCAAGGCAAAAAGGGCATTTGCATTGAACCTGAAAACCTTTTGAAAGGGGAACTAGAGGTAGCGGGACGGGGCTGGGGGGGAAAAAAGTTTTCCAGAGAGACAATCAAAATTTAATGGAATTTTGGGGAAGGTTTTTAAAAGTATAAATAATCCCTCCCGGGTTCAATTTTTTTCCCAAAATATGAAGGAGTGGATTTGTGGATTGAGGGCGCAAAAAATGGAGGTGGGGGCCGTAGAAGTTTTTTCGCCCCAAACCCCCCCACCGCCCCCAAAAAATTTTTTAATTTAAATTTTGAAAAATGCATTCGGGCTTTCTGAGATCATTAATACAAATTTCCCAAGTCCAAAATTTTTTTTGTTTTTGCTTTTTGTTAATTTCTTGACAGTTTCTCCAAAAAATTTATTTTTCAAAAAAAAAAAATTTAAAAATTGATAATGAAAATTTTATAACTGTTTGTCAGTAAAACCCTGTTTTGATTTTTTTATTCAGCGGGCTTATTATGGCCTAAATTTTTTAATTTCAGACAAACGTTTTCCACTGTTTCTACATATTCTCCCATTTGATTTGAATATACTTTTTGATTTAAAACCTGCACCGGAAAAAAAATTTGTGCAAAAAATTTAATTTTCCTGCTTTAGCAAGCACTAGCAAAAAGCAAAATAGGTCCGTTGTTTTTTTTTAATTATAACCCAAAAAAATTTCCAGTTCCCGCCCGTTTTTTTTATTTTGAAAAAAATTTCGGGTTTTTTTTTTTTTTTTTTTTGGCATCTTAAATGTTTTTCTTTTAATCGGTCCAAGGGTGCAAAAATGGTTCTAATTCTTTTCCGACAATGCAATGTCCTGAATAGCATAAGTTTTAAATAGAAACCCAAACGTAAATTATCGTTTTTTAATTTACGTAACGGCCGAAGTCTACGGAAATTGACGCATCAATTTGATTGGTAAAATTCTTCTCGGGAATCTTGGGTTAAAAGCAAAAAACGGGCCCAAACCGTTTCGGGGTCTGAAATTGTAATCTTTCATTAACAAGACTGTCTGTAAGACACCCAAAAGGCCCGACTATTTGAAATTTTTGCCCCCAAAGCAGGATTTTTTTACCCAAAAAGGTTAAAAAAATCAAAAGATTTTTAAAGTGAAAAAAGGGGGACAAAAATTTGAAAAAAATTTGCATTCAGTTTTAAGACTTGCTGGCTAACTTGCATGTTAAACTAACCAGAATTTTCTAAACCCAAAAAGGGGGGCTTTAATTTTGCCAAAATACATGTCAAATTTAGGGGGCCCTTTCCCCAGGAGGGTTTGGTAATTGAACAGAAACAAAAAAAAATTCCTTTAAAAACCCAAAACCCCGCTTTTAAGAAAATAGTGTTGTACTTGCACACAAAATTTTTTTCCCCAAATTTTTCCAAGCCCAAAGGGGGGGCCCTTTTTTTGGGGCCCAAAAAAAGGTCAAGTTAGGGTTTTGCTGTTATCAACTAGTTTTAAAACCTTTAAGCCCCAAAATTTTAAGTTTCAATTCAAAACTGAAATTTAGTTTTGGAGATAGAAATTTCGCATGAAAAATTTTCTAAGCCCCAAAAAGGGGGCATAATTTTGCTCAAAATTTCCAGTCAGATTTTTTGGGAAATTGACCCAGTGGGGGTTTGGGTTAAGTGATCAAAAAAAAAAAAAAATAAGTTTCAAAACTAATGCCTGTTAGAAATGGGTGTTTTTAAATTTTTTGTACGCAAAACTTTAACCGGGAATTTTTTTCTAAGTCCAAAATGGGGGCAAAATTTTGGGCCCAAAATAAAAGTAAAATTTATGGGCCCTTGCGGTTTTCAACTAGTTTTAAAAACGCTAAAACCCACGTAAAAGTTTAAATTTTAAATATCTGCATTATTTTTTGAAGATAGTAACTGCATGAAACCCCAAAAAACCCAAAAATTTTAGGGTTCCCAAAAGGGGGAATTTTTTCCCTAAAAAATACATTTCAAGTTAGGGAAAACTTGCCCCCAAAAGGGGTTTGGGAAATTGACCTAAAAAAAGGGAAAAAAGAAAAGTTTCAAAGCTATATGCCTTTAATTGGGGCTGTTTGTACTTGAAATGCAGAAATTTTAAAAAAAGGTGTGACCCAAAACCCCAAATCCGACCCCCGGTGAGTACAATAGCTGAGCTAAAAATGACACTTGCCATTTTTTTTTCCCTTTATTGTTGCTCATCCTGTAATTAAAAGGTATTTTCTGCACGTTTGGATCAAAAATTAAATTTCTAAAAAGTAGAATTTAAAATTAAAAACACTAAATTTTTAAAAAACTTCAGATTATCCCAAAAAAAAAATTAAGCAAATAAAAAATAAAGGGTCGTTTCCCTTTGTTTTTTTGGCACATGCCCTTTAAAAAAAATAGGGACCTCACGCAATTTTTAGAAATGGGAGCCCCCCCCCTTAGGGGAAAAACATCAGCCCCAAAAAATTTAAAAAGCAGAACGATTTTAATCATTTATAAAATTTATGCACCAAAATTTCCAAACTTTTTTAAAGGGCCAAAAAAGAAAACTGATGCCATTCATGAGCTTTTTTAAGGGACAAAAAAAAAAAAAAGGGCTTTTAAATATTGCGAAAATTTTATATGATACAGCCGTACTAGCGAAAAATATAGGGCTTAAAATTTTTTAAAAAGCCTTGTTTTAAAGTTTTTTTTTTTTTTTTTAAATTTCATCCCCCAAAAACCAAAAGTTACTCCAGAACTGTTTTATTTAATCAACAAAGTAAAAAAAAAAAATAATATGTTTTTCAAACTTCAGACAGGGAAAGAAACCCCACAAAAAAAGTACCCATACGAATTCGGGTTTTCCTCAAAAAAAAAAAACGGGACAAAAAGCCAAGACCGGGAAAATAAAAAAAGAAATAAGTGTCGAAATAATTATAAAAATAAGGGAAAAATTTACTAAACCGGGCAACTTACATGTTGAAAAAGCAAAGACATTTTTTAAAAGGGAATTTTAAGAAAGAAAAAAGGCAAATTTAATTTTGAGAAGTTTAGTGACAGGTCAACAAAACCCAATCAAAATCAACAAAATAGGGGTTTTAAAAAAAAAAAAAAAGTTTTTTTTCTTTTCCCCCTTTTTAAACAGACAGGTAACATGCGTGATCGGGCCCCCCCCCTTATGACAAAAAAAGAAATATTTCTTGAAAATTTTTGATGATATTTCTTTCAAACTTGGCCCAATTTATTAAGCTAACAAATGTTTACGAAATTTATTTTATAGAAATGTGTGAGAGTGGGTTTCCCCGGGGAATTTTCAGAGCTGGGGGTAAAAACGAGGGAAAATTTTTCGCGGGCACATATCGTGGGGGCCGGAGGCCGAGACAGATATGGGGCAAGAAAAAATACTGGGGGATGTCCCCCTAGCTCTGTTTATATTTTCGAAACCCGACATTACAAATTATAACTTTTTTATCGCATGTTTTTTCTTTTTTAAAATTTAAAATTTTAAATTTCTTTTAAAAATTTTGTTTATTTTTCTTTTTAAACTTTTTTGGGTTTCCCCTTTTCTGCCCTCGTGCTAAAACCCTAAAACTTCTTTTTAAAAAAAAGTCTTCCCCAGAAAAAGTACCCAAAACAGATTCTGCATTTGGTTTTTAATTTTTTTTGCTTTTTCTTTGGGCCCTTTAACTTTTTCTAAAATTTGTTTTGTTTGTAAAAAAAAATCAAATTGAGAAATCTCGGGAAAATTTATATTTTCACGATTTTTCGGAATTTGGCAATAACAAACGAGTTTTTGAAATATTTCTTAGTCTTTTTAAATTTTTTTAAATTTTAAATGAAATTTTGTTTGTGAAAATTTCCCTTTCTCTGTGAACTTTTAAATTGGAGCTAAAATCATCTTTTCTTTGAAAGGAAAAAAATTATACCCCCTTTGATGGATTTAAAATTAGGGGAAAAAGTGATGGGGATATATATGGGAACATTTTTTCTGTGCGGGGATTATACGCAACACTTTTTTTTCTAATAAAAAACTCTATAGAGATTTCTGTTTTACTGTTGATATATATGTAAACATTTTTGAAAATTTTTCAGCACATATTTTGTAGAAATTAAAATTGTGTTACCATGTTTAACATTTCTGCAAAAATTTAAAGGAAAACTGCCCCCACTATGCAAAAAAAAGTTAAAAAAAAAAATAAATTTTTTTGCATTCAGTTTTTGGGAGAAATTTCCCCTTTTCAGATTTTTTTTTGGCATAATCTTTGGGAAATTCCCCAAAAAAAGGTTCTAAAAGGGAAACTGCATTCCCAAAAAACGCCTGATGCTCCCGGGGGCAAAACCTTTTTTGATAGAAAGCAGCCCCAAAATCCAAAATTAAAAGGAAAAGGTCAAACGAGGTCGGGGATGTTGGAAAATGAGGGAAAGGTAAAAGGTTACATCTGGGATTAGTAACAATTCATTCTTTTAACGGTTTTTAATGCTAGACAAAAAAGATCCCATTTGGTTAAACCCAAAAAATGGCCCCTTAAAGCAATCTAAAAAAAAAAATGAGGGCAAGGTCCCAAAAAGAGGTCAATGATGTTTTTGAAGATGAGGGAAAGGGCAAAATTACATCTGTATTTGTACCAATTCATTCTTTCAAGTGGGAATTTTACGTTTCGTACGTACGGACGAACGAACAGACGGACGGGCAGGGGGAAACACTGAAAATGCCTCCCGATCTTTGATTTCCGGGACATAAGAAAGGGTTAAAAAGGGTTTCCCAAAGCTCTAAATTTTGCGCTATTTCCTGAATGTAATTTAAAAATTACTCTGCTTTCACTTTTCAACATTTTGGAGAAGTAATTTTGTTTTAAAAAAAAGGAGCTGCGTTAATTTAAAGGGTTATGCCAAAGGGGATCCCTTTTTTCAATAAAAGGGAACCCCCAAAATCCAAAAAAGAGGTAAGTTAAAGGTCAGCTGAGGCAGGTTAAAAAATGCATTAGTATCAAATCATTCTAGTGGGGGGAAAGGGGGCTAGACGAAAAGGGAACATTTGGTTAAAACCAAAAGATGGCCCAAAATAAAGAAAAACCTTTAAATTTCCCAAAATTTTGGGCAAAGGGCCCAAAATTAATTTTAAAAAATAAAGGTATTGCTAGGGCAAAGGTTTAAAATTTGGGTTTAAAAAAGAGAAGGCCATTTTAAAACAACCTAAGTCCCCAAAAAGAGGTCAAGGGGCAAGGTCAAAAATTAATATAAAGAATAAAGGTTTTGGCAATAAGTTTGGGGTAAAAAAAGCCATTGCCCCCTTTTTGGGTTTTTTTCACCCGTATTGGGAAAAAAAGTTTTTTTGGAATTTAAAAATTAGCCCATAAAATACTGAAAAAAAAAAAAAAAAAGATTTTCTAAATTTAAATGAACAAAAAAAAGTTTGGGAATGTTAATAAATGGGGCCAAAATTTGAAAGGGAAAAATTTTTTCAATTTCTTTTCAAAGGAAAATTAAACCCCTTTTTCTGCCCTGATTGGGTAATGTTTTCCCCCCGTTTTAAAAAAAAAAATGCCTACCTGGTTTTAAAATGGTAGTGTCCAACAACCGGGCTTTTTGTAAAATTTTTCATGATAATCGGGGAAAAAAATATATTTTCCCAAAGGTTTTAAATTTCATG
Organism: Mercenaria mercenaria; assembly: GCF_021730395.1. Classification (NCBI taxonomy): domain Eukaryota; kingdom Metazoa; phylum Mollusca; class Bivalvia; order Venerida; family Veneridae; genus Mercenaria; species Mercenaria mercenaria. The sequence continues at coordinate 11,438 of NW_026462509.1, forward strand.
TGAAAAGCTAGGTTTTTCCCCCAGCAAAGGCTATTTTGTTTTTTCTTCTAAAATTAGGGAAAGTACTTTTTCGAGACCCGAACTCATTTTTGTTTTTTGGTCTTAAAAGTACCTTTTTCCGGGCCTTTTAGGGACAAAATGAGTTGTCACTTGATTGGTTTTCAATTTAAAATTCAGTAAAATTTTATTCAACTTTATTTTAGGGTCACTTTAACTGATTTTTTTGTATATTAATACTTACAATTTTAATTTTTTGTAAAACGCATGTTTTACGGGTTAACAAACCCTTAAAATCATAAAGCCTTTCACATAAAAATAAAAAAAGTCACATAAGTTTTAAGTATGTTTAGCCATGGGTCCCCAGGGGTAAATTGTAATTTTAAAAACAAAAGGATGGAAAATAAACCCCTAGTGCAAATATAGAAAGAAAAGGAAAAACCAAAGATTCTGCCTTTTGTGACCAGTGTAAAATGATCAGCCCGCACAAACCTTGAGTCTGATTAAAGATCTATTCGTTTGCCATTCAGGGCCCGTATATTTTTTTTAAGGGACTCCCTTTTCACCCTTTTTTTGGGGAATTTTCCAAATTGAAAAAATGGCTGGCCCCATTGTAAAGTTTTGCAGGGTAAAAGGGTTTAAAAATGTTTATCCAGGTAAGATTAGAGCATTGTTGGGAAAAATTTTCATTAAATTTTATTATCCGGGGATAAAGGAGAAATGTTCTCTTCTACCCGGAATTTTAGAGGTTTAAAATAGCTCTGAAATTTGCCAGTACAAAAAAAAACTGCTTTTAAACCCTTTTCTGACATTAAAACTGTGAAAAGTTTTCAATTGGGGCACTTTTTATTTAATTAAGTCTTCTTTAATTTTTAAAAATAAATACATACCACAGTGGGCCCAAATTTCCCGTAAGAAATCGCAACATTTTTTTTGTCCTATAGAAAAATTTTTGAATGTCCACATAAAATTTTTTTATTTTCTCATAAACCCCTAAAAGTTTTAAAAATTGTTTGGTCCCCCAAATTCTCAATTTTTCAAGATTTCTGGGAAAAGCCTAAACAGAGGAGCTTTAACCCAGCCCCAAAAAAAACAAACAAGCTTGGGGAAACCTGCTTTTTTTCCTTGCTCACCCCCACAAACCTTAAATTTTAAATGTTTTCCTAAGGGGATAGCGCATAGCAATTTTATTTTTCTGGGGCCCTCCCCAGTTTTAAGAAATAGAGAAAAAAATAGGTTATGCCGTAGATGGGGGAAAATTTATCTGGTGAGGGGAGGGGGGTTATCCCCGGGGAGCCGAAGGCGAACCGATAAAGTCCGGGGCCCCAGTCAGTTTAAAATATCTCCATCTTTGGCACGAAACCCATTATTCTATTTTCTTTTCATTACTTCATTTTTTCCCATATTTTTGGGAATTTATTTTACAAAAAATTTGTGTTTGGGCAAACCGTTTTAAAAGACCCTCAAATTCGTAAAAAAAGTCACTTATATAATGAGGGGCAAACACCAAACCCCAGTAAAGTGGTTACAAAAATTTAAAAAAACGCAATAACTTCTTTGGGAAAAACAAGAAAGATATACGGCAAAACCCCGATTTTCGGTGTTTGAAAATTTTAACTGCAAAATGAAAGGATAAATGGGCAATTTTTATTTTTAAAAAGTACCACTAAAAAAGAAACTGCTCTTCTTGCAAAAAATTCGCTATTTAAAAATAAGGGCCAACTTAAGATTTTGGGGTGTTTTTGTTTTAAAACTAATTTAAATTTCATTTTTTAAAAAATAATTTTTAGCAAAACAGTCCCCTTTTTGACTATTTTTACACGATGGGGGGTTTTTCGTCGGCATAATTATTTTTTTTAGGGCGCCCCCCGAAAATTTTTTTTAAAAAATTTTAAATTAAGGGTTAAAAAAATTTCGGAATTTGAAAGCGGGGGATTTTTTTGATGCGTACAAAGGCGCTAGATATCCGTTGCCCGGGCGTCACTTTAAAATCGATGTGATGAATTTTAAAAACTTTTCAAGTGCTTTTATTTATTTTTCATTTGCGTTTTGTACATTTTCTTGTATATAATTATGTTGTGCTCTCCTTTTTTGGGGGAATAAAAGATACCTAACTTTTTCTCTCATCCCACTGTTTTCAAATTAAAAGAATTTTGGGGGGAGAGGGAAAAAGCTTTCCCATTAATAATTTAAACCCATTTAAATTTTTTAAAATTTTTATTAAATATTTTTAAATTTACTGGGGTTTTTTTTAAAATAACCCCAGTGATTTGCCCCACGAAAAAATAGCCCTTTAAAAATTTTATTTGAAGATATTCAAAAAAGAACACAAAATTTAAAATGAAAAACCCTAATGCTGGTTTGGGCCCGCCATTTAAAAAAATTTTTTGAAAAAGCAAAATTCATCAACCCACCTCAAAACCCTAAAAATTTTTTTAATTTAAATTTTATTTTTAATTGTACTTGTTTTTTTTTTAAAAAAAAGTAACAAAACTAAAGCAATCGAGCTTTTCTTGCTTTTCCGGGCTTATAATAAAAAAAAGTTTTATCATTTCCCCTTATCTGGTATTTAAATTTTATCTGTTTCCCAAAGGGCCCCTTTTAAAATTTCCCAAAAAAAAAAGAAACGTAAATGTTTTATTTGGAAAAAAATCATACAACAAACACCTTTTTTGGAAAAGTAATTTTTTTTTAATAGGGGGATTTTTCCTTTGGGAGGGGTCCTACTAACAAAAAATTTCCTGAAACCCTAGCTGTTTTTTGGAAGCTCTAACTTCGCGTTAACATTTTTTTTTAACCAAATTTTTTTAAAAAAATTTTTTAAAATTTTTTAAATGTACCCAAAACCTGTTTTGTGCATTTTCAAAACCATGTAAGTAGAAACTAGAGAAAAAATGGAAAGGACCCCAAGAGTTTTTTTTATAAAACTGTTTCTGTATGTGCTTTAAAAAGGGGGCTGTGATAAGTTGATAACAAAAATGTAATTTTAATTTTGTTTAATTTTGGGAAAAAAAGTTTTAAAAATGCAGGAATTTCCCGGGTTTACCAAAAGTGCTTTTTGGGGGGTAGTGGATAGCAAAATAATTTTTTTTTTGGGTTTTCCCGTTCAAAAGAAAAAAGGGCAATTTAAAAGTTTTTTTAGTATATCATACAGAAAAAAATCTATTTTTAAAACATCCCTTTTTCATTGAAATTCCCTTGTTTTTTCCTCCATCAGTTTTTTTACAACCACTGATTTAGGGTTTTTACAGGGTTTTGCTTTGGTCATCTTTTTCCATTTTTTTGTTTTAAAAAACCCCCTCTGAAAAAAAATTTTTCCCAAAATTTTTTTAATAAAAAAACAAAAATTTAAAAAAATTATTCTGTTTTTAAAAAACTTTTAGCTTTTTTAAAAATTTTTAACCCCCCCTAAATTACAAATGTATACAAATACATGATTTAGTCAAAAGGGGTTCTTTAATTTTTCTTTGAAAAAATTTAAAAAAACCAACAAAAAAATTTTAAAATTTTTTGGGGGGAATGTCTATTTGGGAAAGGAAAATAAAAAAAAAAGATAGAAAATTTATTCAAAAAATTCAAGTCTAAAAATTTTTAAAAATTTTTCAAAAACAATCATCCGTAAAAAAGTCTTCCCAAATCCCTATACCCTAATGTATTTGTTTATATTATTTTTTTTTTCTTACACTGATCTTTTTATTAGATTAGCTGGACTCCCAAAGGAAAAAAGCTTTTTGGGTTTAAAGATTGTAAATGTTTTTTAGATTTTTTTAAAATATAAAAACCCGGGTAAAATTTTTTAGTTTTAATAAAAGTTTTGCATCTTACTTACGGGTTTCTGATGAAAACCGGGCAGAACACCTTGGAAATTGAAACTATTCAATTTTCCTTTAAAGCAAACGGTTATTTATAAAATTGAACCATCAATTTTGGGCCCGTTTCCATTACAACACCGACTGGTGTAAACCCAAAAAAAAAATTGGTAAAATTTGTATAAATAAAAAGCCCCCCCCAAAATAAATGTGTATACCGCCCCTTGAAATTTTAAGTTGCAGAAATAAAAGCTTTGCAGGTAAAAAAAACCCCATTTTCTGTCCGGGTTTTTCCAGTACCATATAAAATTTTTTTTTCAAAAAAATTAAAAAATGAATTTTTTTTATCGTGATATTTTTAAAATTTATTTTCCTTGTTTTTGGGTTTTATGCTTTCGAATTAAATGTCAAACAATAAAAAAAAAAACAAAATCTATTTAAAAAATTTTGTTCATTTTTTTTTCAGAAAAAAGAGTGCGATTGTAACAAATCTGTTAAATTTAAAAGTAATTTAGAGCATCCGATATATGTTAATTCCCCCCCCCCCCCCCCCCCCCCCCGGGCTTTTTACAGAAAAAATTTAAAATGCAGATTGGGGGTATTCTTTTTTGGGGGTCATTCTCCCCTTTGCCTACAGTTGGGGGTTAGTTTGTTTTACGTTCCCAAGTCCCGCCCCTTTAACATAAAAATAAGACAACTTTAAGATCTAATAAATACAGACATACTCCAAAAAAATTTGGGTTTTCTCTAGAGTCTACATTTAAAACCCTTTTCAAAGTAAGCCCAAAACCCATTACATTTTACTTACCGCAGATTATATTCCATTATGGTTTTTTTCTAAACCACGCTCAAAGTCATGTCACTGAATAAATTTGGGCTTTGATTTTAGCTCCACCCAATATGATATTTTTTCCCAGGGTTTGAAATTTGATGCTACGATGAAGCCGGGCTCCAATATATTGAAATTTCCAATCAAAATCCAAAATTTTAAACTTGATTGACATGCCCTTGAAACTGAACATATCGTTGGGTTTCGGGCCCCAAACAAACTACAAAATACGGGGGCCCTGCAGAGAGAAAGGGCAAAACATTACTGGGTCACCTCAGTTTGCGTACTCAAACCCAAAAAAACTTTTTGGAAAAATGCTACTTTTTCAACTTTTTCCCCCCTTTAAAAAAATGTTTTGGGTTTTTTCCGAAATAAATCTTTTACAATATATGTTTTTAAAAAAGTTTTTTAAAAAAACAAACTATGGGGGAAATTTTTCCCCCTGCAAAACAGTATTTTCCCAAATTTTTCCCAAATCGGGTTACGAGGTAAATTAAAATAGGGGAAAACCCAAAAATTCGGGAATTTTTTTTACAAATTTTAACAAAAAATAGGTATTTTTTAAAAAAAATAAAAAAAAACTAGAAAATGGTACCAGTGATAAATTTAAACCCCTGTCACTTTAAAAAAGTTTGTCAACAGCTCTTTGGTGGATTTTGGGAAACAATTAAAAAAGTGTCAAAAATTTTTGGTTTTATATTTTCTACTTTGAAAATTTACATTCACTTTGGGTTTTATTTTTAAAAAATTTTCTACATATGCCAAATTTGAAAAAGTTTTTCTGTCTATGGTTTTTCTTTACAACTGTCTCACATTTTAGAAGAATTCTCGTGCACGCGGTGAGTTTTTTTAAATTTAAAGGGGATTTTTATTGAACAATTTTTAGGTAACAGAGCGGTTTTTGATACAGCCCTCCATAATTTTTAGGGGGGGTAGGAGTGCTCTCCCCCCCGGGAAAAAGTTTGAAAAACATTTTGAAATTGTTGGCCCTTTTGGTGCGTTTTGGAGTCTAATGTTTGGGGGGGCAGAAAAGAGGGTGCATCTTTGGGTGAGTATAGGTCACTTCCAAAAAAAACGGGGGGGATGGGGGGGGCCTAGATTCAAAGGGAATTTTTGGGGTTTTTTAATATTTAAGAAAAAGTTGAAAAACCCCACCCCAAAATTTTTAAAAAAGCCAAACGTAATAATGCAACAGCAGTAAAATTTCCGGGGGAAATGCTGAAATAAATTTTTAAAAAAAAACCAAAGTCCCTTGGTTGAAAACGTGGGGAAAAGTACGTAACGTTTTTGTTAACTACTTTTTAAATTCACCCCAAACGTGAAAATTTAAAACCCGGGAGCAAGGGATTTTAAAATCTGATTAAATTTACAATAAAGAAAAAATTTTAAAACAGGGAAGAAAACCCGCAATAAATTTAATTTTTTTTTGTTTTACTTTTTGGGTTTAAATTTTCTAAACCCCAGGAGACCAAAAAAGTTTTGGATGGGTACTGACATTTGACACTTAAACTTTCCGAAAAACTAAATTTAAAATTTCCCTTTTTTCGTGGGAGCTTTTTTCAGTTTTTTTACACCGAAGAAAGTGCTTCCGACACACCAAAGGGAATTTTTTAAAAAAATGTTGAAAATAATTTTCTTTTCCCATTTTTTCCGATGTATTTTTCAAAACTAAGGAAAGCTTTCTCAAAATTGGGTGCCAAAATATTTTTTACGATTTAAAAATGGGTCCCAATTTTCGAAATTTTAACAGTTTGCATAAGGAAAAAAATTAAAAAAAGCTTTCCCCTGGGGGGTAAATCAAGAAGGGGGTTTTAGCCTAGAATGCATGTTTTCAAAACGCAGAAAAAATAATCCCTTTTGAGAAAATGATATCTACCCTTTTTATAAAAAATTTTTCAACACACGCGCCAACGTCCCTGCACAGGTTACACCCTAAAAGATTTGGGAAAAAAGGGTTTGCAAGTTCTTTAAATTTGATGTTTTAAAAATAAAATAACAAGCAAATTCGTTTAATGGGTTTCCCCCCCCAGAAAAATGTCTGTTGGGGGGAACGGGAAAAAAAAAAAACCCCTCTGGCAAAAAATTTTTAAAATGTTTCAAAGAAAACAAATAATTTCATAACTCAAAAACAAATTAGAGGGCGGCCCGGGAGGGAAACACGATCGGGGGGGGGGGGTAGGGATGGGGCTGGGGGGGGGGAGGGGAGGTGAAAGAAAGGTACAAAATTGAATGTTGATAAGTACTTTTGGGGAAAGGTTTTTAAAAAAATGGGGGGGGGGGGAGTGGGGGTGGGAAAAGGGGGGGGGGGTATGTCATGACCAAAGGGAATGTGGGGAACCCGGGATGGGGGACCAACGTCAATTTTAAAAATAAATATTCTGAGAAGAAAACAAAATTTATTGAATTTTTTTTCCAAATTGGGTTTTTTGTTTATGTAAAATTGTTTTTTTTTTTAAAACATTTTTAAAGGGGAATAACTCTATGGAAAAAGGGCCAAAAAAAAAAGAAAATGAAAAGGGGGCAACATCACAGTATGTTTGGGTTTATATTTTTTTTCAAGTTTCATGAAATTTTTACAAATTGTACTGACAAAGGCTGCAGACCCTGTATTTTTCATTAAAAAAAGGGACAAAAACTGTTATAAATTGTCAATCAAAAAAAAAAAAAAAGCGTCAATTTCAGGGAAACATGGTTTTGGGCCCCATGTTTTCTTTAAGTTTGATGAAAATTCCCGCCCGTTGCTAGTTAATGGGAAAAGGCCCGCGGTCGGACATTTTTCATTAAATCAAGGGGAAACGGGATGGGAAAATTTTTAGTTCATGTTGTTTTTGGGGGGTTTTTAAATTTTTTAAAATTTTTTACCAGGTAGTTAAAAAAAAAAATGGGGCGTACGGACGAAAATGACGGGCGGAAAATGACAAAAGCATTTCAAAACCCCTCCACGATTTTTATCGGCGGGGGTAAAAATTGGGGCCCGACGTTTTAAAAGTCGAACAGCTAGTACCATATTCCCGGGTTTTTTTTTTTTTTAGGACAAAAAATTCCGTAAACAGAAAAAAAACCCCCGGGAAAAATTATTAAATGGCCGGGGCAATTTAATTTTAAAGGGAAAGGGCAATATATGTGTCCCAAAAGCAAAATTTAAAATTTATTTAAATATATTTTTTATACTTTTTTTTTAAGTATTTAATCTGATCAGGAAATTTCGTTCCCTCATGCAACAACTTGGGTATAAATTTCACGGGTCTGCCCCCAAAATCAGGATTAAAAACGGAGGAGTTTAAAAAAAAATAAACATTATAAATTTTCTTTTGTCATTTTGTGATGTTTTTTGCTAAAAAATTATGAAAGACGATGGGATAATGAATTTCGACGGGGGTTTTAAGCCCCTAACTGCCCCAGCCGGGAAAAAAAATTTAACGGGTTTTAAACAAAACACCCCAAACCCAAAATGTACAGTTTTTGATTTTTTAAATTTATCTGTAACATAGGCTAGAACAGAAAATTTTAAAGAAAGCCGGGGGCGATGTTTTTACAGGGTTTTTAAAAAAGTAAAAATACGATAAGATTAAAATTAAAATAAGATTTAAAATTTTTTTTGAGGGCGGCAAGACATTTAAAAAATTAAAAATAACTCTGTTTAAGTAACACAAACACACAACCATTTTGAATTTTTTTTTGTTTCCCTAAAGGGAAAAATTTTGTTGACTCTACATAAAAATTTCATAATTCATTTTTTTAGCTTCTTAAGTCATAAAAAAGGGGTCCCAAAATTTTAAAAAAAAACTTAAATCTACGAGACCCATTAATAGGTATCGGGCCCGGGAAAAACCCGGCCCCCCAACCCGGGGCTGCCTTTGACCCTTCTGGGCCCGTACCAGGGGTTTCAGTTTGTTTGGGTTTTTTTGGGATTTTTAAAGCCCTTTTTTTAACAGTATTTCAGTCAGGTAAAGGCGGGCCCGTTTTTTCCTAACCCGTGTTCATGGGATTCTGTACCAGTAAAAAACCTTTTTTCTTTATATTAAAATAACGGTCTAATGAATATTTCGACCCCCCCAAAAAAAATAACGATCCCCCCCGGGCCCTTATTCTATAGAAAAAAGGGAAATCCTTTTTCCGGGAAAATATTTACTCCCCCCTTTTAAAAAAAAATGACTCCCCTTTTAAAAAAGTTTTTAGAAAATTTACCCCCCGGGCATTATTCCCACAAAAAAACTTTACTTTTTTTCCAAGTAAAAACCCCTGACACCCCCAATATGACCCCTTCGAAACTCACAGAAATAACCCACCCCAGTTTTATTCTATAGAAAAAGGTACTCCTTCCATGGAAAAAACTCATGCCCCAAAATACTACTTTCGAACACTCATACAATAAACGATTCCGGCATTTTTTCCCTTTAAAAAGTTACTCCCTTTTCCCGGTTTTAAAAAAAAAGGGTCCTAAAAAGCCTTTTGGCCGGGTAAATTTTATTAAAAAGTGATCCCAAACCCAATGGACAATTTTTTCTAGATCTTTCCCACCTAATACCCTCCATTGCCCAAAAATTAAAAATTTTGATTGTAAACTACTACTGGTTTCCGCTACTTCTATTGCTGTTACTTTCATTTATACTATACAAAAACTACTTAAATACTACAAATACTACAAAACCGGGTACTTTCTGCTTCCCCCTTTAAAACTTTTTGTAATCAACCTCTTCTTTCCGCTGCTTGGGTTTTTGGTGTCCTTATTCCTTGCTGCTGCGTACTACTGCAACCCGCCACTACCAAATGCCCCTACTAAACTACCTTTTCTACTACTACTAATTTTTTTTGGTTTTCCCCTACCGTACTTTAAATGCCACTGCTTTTGTATTGCAAATTTTTATTAATACTAAATTCTAAGCTAGCAGTTTCTTTTGAAATTTTTTCGAAGAATTTCTTCTACCGAAAAATTTTTCAGGGATTATTGACACTGGGGTGGGTTTTTGAACTTTTTTGAATTGTTTTTTAAACCTAAAAAAAAATGGTTTTAAAACCAAGAAACAGCGTTTTTTGAAATAGGGAAACCCTTTTCCCGTTTCGGAATGCTTGATTTCTGTGTCAAGTATTTGGGTTTTTGGGGGTAAAAGGTCAAACGGGAAAGGAACCCGGAAAGGACGGACAAGGGGCCCAAATCTATATGCCCCCTTCCCCGAGTGGGAGCATAAAATGCAGCAATTAGGCCTTAGATACATGAGGTATCACTAAATTTGACCAAAAGACCGGGGGTCGTTTTCTTATGGGGTCAATATTCTTCGTGAGGTTCAGTTTACTTCACGTGGGGGAGTCATAGTACTATGATCTGGAGGTCATAATACTATGACCGGGGGTCATCATTCTATGGGGGTCGAAATACTTCATTACAACGGCCAGAGGTGTGGGACTACTGATATCAGACACAATGTCGTTCATCAAATAGTCACGGAGAACATAGGCCCCACCCGAGGTTCGAAGTCGCTACACCCGAGATCCGTAGACAAACGATCTTACCTTAAAATCCGCTTATTAAGAAATCTGCCGTTTGATAATTATATAATCTAAAGTGCAAAAAAGACACGAGGCCACATGACGTAATTATATCTCATAGACGATGACGTCATTACTATTTCGTCATACAGTATTACTTGAGCGCTCTCTCTTGTAGTAGCATTTCATTGTTCAGTTGCACAATATTCTTTAAAAAAAAAACAACTTCTTAAAATATAGAAGCGGAAAATTTAAAACATAGCTGTATATTAACTAAAGCTAAATAAGAAATATAGACTTGTGTCAGGAATTAGATATAAGTTTTCAGAGAAGAGCTAGATCTAGACTCTATTGACAAAATTCGATATTTAACAGAAGTTCAGAGTCATCAACGACCGTAAAATTGATCTACATGTTTTGACGAAGTTTGAAAGTAAAATTAGCATATTTGCACGGAAGAAAGACTAATTTATTGGAAAATTCTAAAATAAGACAATAAATGACATCCATGGATGACTCGCTGAACTTAGTCATCCATGGATGACTCAACTGCTATTGAGTCATCCGTGGATGTCATCATACAATACTGTGCGAGTGAGACATCCGTGGATGACTGACCCCTAACAATGCTACAGTTTTGACATAATTGTAACGTAGATCTACTGTCTTCCATTATGAAATGGGGATAAATAAAACAAATAAAATACAAGGTATGGTCAAGCTTTATTTCATTTAATGGCAATACAAATGAAAGTTACATAACATCAAAAGAAAAAATTAAAATCAAAAACACCCGTTTTCTTATTTAAAAACCATATTCTGAGTTCAGATAATTCCCTGTTTTTTACATTTGTATTTCCAGAAGTGCTACAAGTGTGTTGTCATGTGAAATGGACTTTACCCCAACTGTGCTGCATGATGTATATTGCGAGACAGCCATACACCAGCTGTAAACTGAGATGGACCCATATCATAAATATGTTGACTTTTCTATGTATTATCATCTGTACACAATGTGTTCATGACAAGACTGTATACATATATTGTTAAATGAATTTTTATTTCCATTATTGCATGCATGTAAGAAGCAAGCATTTAACAATTGCATTCATAGAAATGTTAAAATGTGATCAATCTAATATAAAGAAAAACATTTAATTGGACTTTTTTAGTTTCATAGTATTTGTGGTGGAGAATGACCCAGTCATCAGCAACTTATACTGTCTGTGTGTCATTTCTTGTATGTTATAGTTTTCTTAATAATACATTAAATGTCAAAGTTATGGTAAGATGAACTCATTCATCACTTGTAGATTAATGTTAAAGCAGTTCCACATTTTACCATAAGTTAATTAATATTCTATTCAACCAGATTTGTCACATATTTTCATATAAACATTTGTATAATACAGTCTAATCTAATCTAGAAATGATGTTCCACAATTTTTCAGTTATATTTTACGTTGTTTTCATGTCTCAACATATAATTACTAACATCAAAGAAACTTAAGTATTTTACCATTTGGTTGGTATAAACGGTTGTTTTGTTTATATGTTTCATTTATTTCCATCCAGGAGAATAAAGAAATATACATTTAAAAATATCTCATCATTCCAGATAAGTACACTACATAATCAAGATAAAAGAAATAAGAAAAAAGTATGTTGGTGGAATTTTAATTTCAAAAATTTGGTATACAGTATTTGTAGTATTTAATTCTTTAGATACGTTGGACTGAAATGGGAATAACAACATACTTTAAATGTTTGTAGTCATAAGTTAATATGGGAATTATTAACTTAACTTTACTTAAAAAGATTTTATCTCACTGTTATGCCATCTGAGCTTTAATATTTTTCAACATTGTCATTGGCAACAAGGCTCAAAATTATTTGTTGTGTATACCTTGCATCCATGTGTGATAAATACTTTTATGGTATTCTTTAATATAATTTATGCTTTTCATCTTAATCAATGTATACCAATACTTAGAATTAATGATCAACAGAGTAGACAGCAGTCTTATGCTGAACTGTCTATTATAACAATGTAGCAGCCTTTTGCTGAACTACTGTAAGTTTGATAGCATACAAGGTAGTTAAACAACACACTGAAATACAGAACAGCAAAAAAAAGTTTAACAGCAAGACAATATGTAAATAACACAAAAACTGACTAAGAGAAAAGAAAGATTACATCTACAAACATAATGATGTAGCAGCCTTTTGCTGAACTACTTTTAACTATCATGACTATGGTCCAGTTGTTTTATTGATAAACATGCAGTACTAGAAAGACCCAGATTGTTTTTAATGTTGCAGCCTTGAACTGACCAACAAATTTTCTGAAACTCCCAAAATATGTTAAATCGGTGGACTAAAATTTACAAACCGGAATGATTAGTTTAAATCACAGAAGCTTGTAAAAACAATATTTACAACACTTTTTTTATAGCAGCCTTGTGCTGAACTATGATAAATGTTAACATCTCGCAAGGGCGATTTTCGGCACTCGTATATAGCTTTTTAACAGCGTGCGATTCCAACGACTCATTTTCATGATTGCATCCTCAGAGAAACCTCTTATAGAAGCGCATGTCCTGCTTAAATAATAAACAGATCCGTTGGCAGTTTGGCTGGATTGATGACAGCGTTGGCAAGAATGGCAGCGCTTCCTTGTGGCAATACTGGCATGAGGAAATCCACCGAACTGCTTAGAAGATCGCTCTAAGCTTAACAACCAGCATCGTTAGATAGTCCTGGGTGGTCAGTCACATTTAACGACTACTTGTGTCCCAGATCTAGATTTGTGTTTTGGAAAATCAACGTTTCTATTTGATGTTGTCTTTTGTTTTTCTTTGTAATGCAGTTGTCTTTACAACCCAAACCATCGTTCGCACGCTTTCTAAATTGGTCGCTGTGAAATCATGTTGAATTTTTCAAGACATCGCCCCTGGAAAGAAACGATGTGTGTTAATATATATATATATTGTACCTTATTCGAACTCAACATTTTAAACGAACCAGGATAAACAGAAATCCACTTGATTGCAAGGAATGTCCAACACTACAGATCTCTGTAAACAACTCATATTCAAAAATGACAAAAATAAAATGTAAGATAAATCACACCAGCACTTTAATTTCTAGAATCAGGTAATTTACTTCGTGTTGGCTGCCCTGTCATGGATGAAACCCAGCCCAAGAAATAAATTAGACATATTCTTTACTTGATTACTGTTTCTGTTTCAAGACGGTTAAATATCTTCATACTATTAAATTATTTTTCTAAATCCATGTTGATACAATTCTGGCTAACGATGCATAATATTCACAACATCATCCAATCAATGCAGACTTTTTACAACGATTGCATATATCATTTTCGTATTGTTGAAAAAGCAGGTTCTAATAACCGCTAACACGGAAAGCATAATATTATCTAGCAAATTTTATAAATTGAACAATCAAGGCCGTCAATGGAAAATCAATGCATCCCACCAGATTCTGATTATAAAGTCATCAACTTACATATTTGTGTAATTTCAATACACAATGAAGTAATTGCTATTGCGGATAAATATGATATTATCCCGCACATTTTATAAAATGCACAATCATGGCTACCAAGGATAACTTAATGCATCCCACCAAATTCTGATAGTACATTCATCAACTTACATATTTGTGTAATTCCAGTATACAGGGAAGTAATGGCTACCAAGGATAAATTCAAAGTTATTCCGCCAATTTTATAAAATGCACAATCACGGCTACCAAGGATAACTCAATGCGTCCCACCAAATTCTGATGGCACAATCATCAACATACATATTTGTGTAATTCCAGTCCACAAGGAAGTAATGGTTACCACGGATAAATTAAATAAATTCCCGCTTATTTTATAAAATGCAAACTCTGATAACACAATCATCAATTTACATACTTGTACAATTCCAATATAAAAAGAAGTAATGGCTATCACGGATGAATTTTAATATTATTCTGACAATTTAACAAAATACACAATCATGGCTACCACGGATAGATCTAATATTATCCCGCCAATTTCATAAAATGAACGATCCTGGCTACGACGGATAAATTTACATTATACCACCAATTTTACAAAATACACAAACACAATAAAGGCTACCACGGATAACTTTAATATTATCCCGCCAATTTTACAAAATGAACAATCATGGCTACCACGGATAACTTTAATATTATCCCGCCAATTTCAAGCTTTTACTGCCCTATCACGCGCCGTAGTTAGGTCACTTATCAAAGGAATCATGCACTGGTCACGCAGCGATTCCATACAATCTTCACACCGTGATAAATAGCACCAGACTAAAAGGGATGTTCAGTAAGTACGACACATGAAGGTAGACTGAATTGTTAAACTGTCCAACAGGTCAACCCGAACAACTTTTTATTCGAAGAAAGTATCATCGGTTTATCTTTGGAAATAAACGCAATGTCACGTGTAATTTTTGTTTATAGTAGCGGAGTAATTTACGCATCCATTCATAACGCGGAATGATTTAACCCAAAAAAAAAAAAAAAAAAATAAAAAAAAGCAAGAGTCACACAAAAATAAATATTTAAACGTTTTAATGAGCATTATGTCAATGCATTTTATTTTTTAAACATTTAATCAACTGGAAAAATAACGATTAAACCATTTTCTATAACGGTAAGAAACTATAACATTTTAATTTCAAAATGACCCAATCTTGAGCCTTCAATTTTCAATGTCAAAGTGACAACGGCCGCCATATTGACAAAATGCGGACAATGTGTACATCACAACTGTTCACTTTTTATCAGTGGTTTGAACTGTGATATAAAAAGTGCCGCCGGTGATTGTTGTAATTGAGAACAAACTCCAGGATGGAACGTTATGAGTCACAAAGGCTGTTTGATTGTTGGAGATAGTTTGCAAGTTACTTGTCATTGTTGTACTCGATCCGCTGATGCCAGTACTGGTAACAATGTCAACAGATGGCTCATGATTTCTCGGACAGGACACAAGATCAGAGATTTGCTTTTGCTGTTCATTTACTAGAACCCGGTAGTTGTTCAGGAAGGATTCTTATGGCCAGTGAAAAGCACGGCCTGAGTGTCCGGAATATTATTTTGAAGTAGTTTTTGGCACAGACGTTTTCGGACACTTGCGTTTGTTAAGCGTTTTCCATTTGCCAAGTCTGGGAGATTTGCATTTTTGGCCATGACTTTCATCAAATCCTTCAATTTATTCACCAAATTGGTGCAGACATGAACCATTGTTCATCATGATCTGGAAATTTCTTGTTCGTAACAGCTACCAAGTAAAAAGGGTCGTCATCACCTGAATTGTGAGAAAACAGATCTATTTAATTGGTAAGCCTCATTTCTATACACATTATCACTGTAAATTCGGTTTAATTTTTGAATTATTAATCAAATAATTTTATAACTGAGCTACATTTGAGCCGCGCCATAAGAAAATCAACAGAGTGTGTTTGTGACTAGCAGGGATCGAGACCAGCATGTGCATCCATGCAGTCTGGTAAGGATCCATCCTGTTTGCTAACGGTTTCTGTAATTGCAATAGACTTTGAAAGCGAAGAGCATGAATCCTGACCAGACTGCGCGGATGCACAGGCTGATCTTGATCCATGCTGGTCGCAAATTCTCTATGTTGGTTTTCTCATGGTGCGGCTCATTTATGTTTCCAAGAATTCAAAGTGTTTTAATTGTTGATGGTAACTTTATGCTACTCTTTAAGTATTTCCAAATTATCAAATGGCAAAGTTTCCCACTTTTGTGCAATTGTAAAAACAATGCATAGATCAATAAAGGAAATATCACCAGTTGTTGTATTTTATTTATCAGTGAACAGATCTAGGATTCCATCAATTTTTGGGGGACATTCTGTAAACAAATTGACAATCCGTACATGTATAGATTTAAGGAAGAGGCTAGGGGTCTGGTAACCAGTCCGAGGCATGTAGAATAGATTTCACCGCGATTTCCAGTAGTAATAGTTTGATAACACAAGCATTTAAATGGAATGTGTCACTTTATGTACCAGTCCGTTTATGTAAGCAACTTATGTACCACTTTGGACACTTTATGTACAATTAGTCGAAATAATTCGACATTCAGATTATTTTATTGACCATTTCGGCATTATAGGATAAATCCCGTTCTCCAGTATTTTGGTAAATAGGGTCAGGGGAGCTGGCAGGATTAACTGATATAATGATCATGTACAATATTAGCGATTAATTTTGCCTGAAGATACAAGTATTTAGGACATTTTTACTTTCTCACAATGAAAAAACTATTTTACGACCTCAGCAATAAAATCTTTGCACATAAAATTGTTTCCCTTGAAAAATGCAAATAATTTTACACCATCGGTACTGAGCTACGGAAGAGTTTGTGTAGAATTAAAGATAAGATTTTAAAAATAAACTAAACTTTGGGGATATTTTTGCTACATCTTAATTACAATAATATGTTTTATGGTAATTTGCTTTATTTTTAATCATTTTCTTTGTTTAAACCTTGAAAAAAAAAAGGATAATCTCGAACACTACTGCTATACAGCGTGATGGCTGATACCCCCCTCACCGTAAAACTGGAAATGGGTATTTATTGGTGGCTTATACCGGAACACGGGATTTATCCTAAAATGTTGATATGGTGAATATTTATGACGGGGCAATCTAAACGTCAAAACGTTAAGGGACCAAAATATTGGAGGTTTTTGGTTTTATCGCTTGCTCATATTGGCGTGTAGACACGGTAAATGTATGTTAATCGTGTACAGTACATACGCTTAGGTTTAAATCACCCGACAATACCTAATTTTGGATGTTATTTGATATTTTTTACATTTATTTATAAATTAATGAGGAATTGAATCCCCTTTCTATAGATGTATGTTTTATTTGAATTTATGGCCAATTCGTGACATAATCGGCATTTAAATCTATAGCATGTAAAGCGTCACTCTGCAGTGATGAAAATTTCATCGGAAATTGGTTCCATTTTTTTGGTCTTTTGAGTGTTTGACGCGAGTGGGGATATTGCCGGGCCCATACAAAAAAAAAAAAAATCAGTATTTCCTAGGGTCACGTTAAATTTGTTGGACTAATCGGGGTCTTCCAATGTACACCATAATTCGTGAGCACAATCAATTTGTTTATTATGTCAATATTTATTTTTTTAATTCGTCATTCCCAAGAAAAACAAGAATTTGATAAAATCTTCCAATTATGTCGTACAAATTGCTATTTATTTATCAAATTTGCGATCACACTTAGGATTTAGTAATTATAAATAGATCTTATCCTCATTCCTGTCACTTGCCATTTATTCAAAACAATGATGAAAATACAACCTAACAAGAGCAGTTATGAAACCACAGCCAGTTTTTAAAGATACAATATAGTCTCCTCTGTTACTGTAAATTCAGTATACCGTTCAAAGATTACCTTTTGACACCGTACCCCTAGCCACTGCCTAAATTTAAAGATTTTTCCATCTAAATTTACAGAAGTTTTTTCATTCTTCACATTTTCCAACAATTCAAAGTCATCAATATTGACAAAATCATAAATAAGCTTATTATATGCATTCAGTCCTAAAATCTTAAAGTTTAAGCATGCAGTTTAGACCTGGTGAATTAACGTTAGACCTGGTGAATTAACGTGTCAGACTAGTTCTTTCTATATGAATTGTAAACAATAATAGCTATTATTATTCTATTTATGGTTTATTAATAAACAATTTTTTATGGCAGTCTTTTGAATAAATCAAAAGTATAATTCTTTTGAAAATTTTTTATAATGAATGATCATTGAAGTTTTGTTTAAATCATTCATAATTATCTGACAGTGTTAAAAGTGAAGATACCACAGAATTTGCCGAGACGATGGTCTGCATATATCTTGTAAGTCTGCACTGGGCATCGATCACTTCCATTGGCGTACAGCCTAGGGTTATGTATACGGCTGTTGGTACTATCAACACCTGTTCTGGTCTTTGTCTGTCTTTCCGCAAATTCCGCATATTCACATTTGCTGACGTGATCATAACCTAGTGTTATGTCACCCCACATCAGCTGTCTTTAATTTAAATCAAAAATAGTATTTAAGATTCAGATCATGGCACAACCCTCGTTTCTACTTTCACTTTTGCATCGTATTAAGATTTGACCATGATTGTTTTGATTGAAAAGAATGTTAACGAATTTTCTAGTACCAAAAGGGACTAATATCTTTAACTAATTTGAAATACCAAAAATGAAGGAAGTAAGGGTAATGTTTGTTAAATAACTAGCAAAGCAACTTTCTGAAAAAAGTATATACACCGCGCCATGAGAAAACCAACATAGTGGCCTTCTGACCTGCATGGATCGAGACCAGCCTGCGCATCCGCGACTCCATGATAGGTGGTCCTTAATGGCAACTGGTATTGAACTGTGAGTGAGTGCTTTGATATATTTCTACTTTTACTGATTCATCGGATCCTTAATGATGTTATAAACTAATGCTTTCTTTCTGTACCAGCATGGAAAACATAAGCAGGTGGTTGTTAGAAGTTTTAGGAAAATCCCTGGAAAGTACAGAACTCAACCTATCAAAAAAAAATAAATAGAAGACTTGGTTCATGAGAGGTTTAGAAAGGTGAAAACCCCTCATGCCCTTTAGCACTAGCTTAATTGGAATTCTATTATGACAATATGTAATGAACTCCATGATACTAAATGACCAGAGAATTTTCATATATTATTACCCCATCATTTTTGTGTTTCACATACTGAATAGCGGGTTATTTTCGTGGAGGTTTAATTCTAGTAATAGCGTGCCTTTAGTTTCCATTGCGTGAATAAGACATTCAGCAAATGTTTTTAATATTATGTATGCTGTTCTATAATATTGGAATATGGTGGGGATATAGAGTGTGAGCATTGTTGCCAAACTACTGTTAAGAACATCAGCGTTGTTTCGACACTGGCCGTTCAAAGGCGTCGCTTTAAGTTCCTTCTGAGCTTTCTGTCTATTTTTCATGTTCCAACCTATACATGTATTGCTGCAGTGTCACGGTATAAAGATACATCGCGTTAACATGTGTCACAGTATATCACAAGTCAGATCTGTTGAGAAATATTTTCAGTTGTAGAGAAAGATTGATGAATGAAAGATCATGAAATTATTATTCCATGCCCTGCCCTTGATGCCCCTCCTTCTGCAAATAGCTTACGGTAGGCCTACCTTTGTCATATGTCTAAAACATAATCATCTTTAATGTCTAGAATAAAGTAGGAAATACACTGCATAAATATATCTTTCCTCTATATATCGTTTATTAGGAAAGTATCTGTTTGCCATCTTAATTAAATGGTACAGTTACCTTATGTTATACTGTACCATATAGCCTGTGTTTGTGTGTCGCGATATTAAGAGTGCAGACGTGTTTGAGAAAGCATATTTCAAAAAGAAAAAAAAATCCAGTAACATGCACTTTAATTCAATTTTTTCTTTTTTTTTGCAATTTAAAACTAAACAAAACAATTACCCATGGTCTAAGTGTTTCTCATATTTACTATAAACGTTACATTCTGTAAAAGTCAAATAGCAATAACTCAATTGAATAGATCTCAACATAATGTACATTTATATGGAAATAATAAGCAGAATCAAGGAAAGATTGATGAAAACTATGGATTTGAATTAAATTTAAGTCGTTGATTCTTTCATATATTTAAATTATAAATTAGCACTTAACGTATGTGTTTAAAACCTTGAAAATATCCGTTTTATGAAATTAATTTGGCACGTTGCTGAAGGTTTTTTCTTGCCTGCCAGATAGGATTTTCTCATGTTTAAGCCAGTTATGGAATAATTTCAAAATTGTCTTCCTTCAAGGGATGTAAGATTACTCATATGCTGTAGTTTATGAATGAATGTGTAAATTCATACACTACCATAATAATAGTGCTTAAAAGAAATATATTTGTTTTGTTTTTTTCTGTTGATCGAATACGGTATGCAAGAAAACAAATCTATCGTTAGCTGAAGATGCAGATGAAAATACCTGGTTCTCAGATAACTGTTCCGAAGTAACTCGACAGAGACACGTTACCACTCAAGCCAGCTATTCCATTGGTACCTTCGACCAGTGAAAGATTATAAGTACACTACTGTCTTCCTACTCCTTGGAAATTAATAATTATGACTCCAAAAACCTTTTAAGTGCTTTAAAGTGCTGGTGTTTGATAAAAACAACTGTTTTATTTTATTCAATTAATGCATTGTCAATAATTTGAACTAATTTTACTATTTAAGCCTCACCAAATCAAAAAGATGTTCATCGGATTTGCCTCTCGTATACTGGCATGCACTCGCCCAATTGAAACAAAATCAAGCCTAAATTGTTTGGTGTGCTACATTTTACGGACGTGACAGAGTACAAATGCTTAAAATTCCAGCCCCAGATTGTTCTTAAATTGACTTTACTCACAATAAAAACATATTAAGCACACATCGTCTACAATATACCATAATACTTGTATTTAGTTACATTAAAGTAATTTCCTCTAAATGCAGTTACGCCATGTTCTTCAAGTGTTCAGCCAACCAATATCGGATTTATTTTATTAAAAACTGGATGAAAAACATACTAATTTATTTAATAACATCAATCTACATTATTTTTGTAAGGATATAAATAGAAAACGATAACGAAAACATTATCGGAAAAGTCGATTATGTCTTCATTGTTAATTCTACACTACCCAATTCCCCTTTTCTCAATAATAACATTAACATTAGTATTGTTACAAATACCGTGCGCGAGTAACAATTACATATTGATGCATGTCACTTTTCTGTTGTCTGTTTTTCCTGTCCATATGAACACTATTTGTATACGATAGTGGGCGGGATAAGGAAAACATTTTGAGTTGCGTTGAGACCAGTTTAGATTTTCCAATTTTCCCATCCTCGAGTAGAATAATGTTAATGCTTGTTACTCTCCATTTCAGACATCAATTTAGACTTCAATTCAAGAAAATTAATCCCTTAGGCTACACCAAATTAATTTTTTGGTCATCGGATTTTCCCCCAAAAATATGGAGCGGGCAAGCGAAAAAAAAATGTTTATTTCATCTGTTTTTGGAGCGGGCAAAAAGCAATTTGAAGAAATAAAATAGAAAACCTTGACTCAGGAATCAACAGCAAAATTAGGATTGAAAAAAAAAAGTAAAAATCCTTATATAATGAAGCTTTGATTACAATATGCCCCCAAAATACATAACAGCCACCCCAATATATCTTAATGTTTACCCGCACACCCTACATTGTAATATTTACAAACATTGTGAGATTGAAATATAGGATACAGGACTTAGTATTTTACAGTATTCAAAGGCACAAAAATACGAATATATTTGTCTTGTAAATGCCACTTGCCACGATGTTTCGCGATGTGGTAATGATCGACATGTAGAAGTGGGATAAATCTTTATCTTTGTACACCGATCAGTCTGAAAATACTATTAACTTTTAAGATAAAAATACAATCAGATAGTTATGAAAATCTAAACAGTAAAAATAGATTTTCCATTATGTCCTAAATCAAGCAGGAAACATGTAAAAACTTAAATCATCTTATTTAGAATAGTTTTACAGCAGACAAGATGGCTACTCAGGTCTCCCTCAGCTTCTTTGATAAACCACAAAGTCAAAACACAAGAAGTGTATAGTGTGTTAAAATAAAAAAATATCAAACAGATACTATCTAAAACAAAACTAAGACTAATATTCCTGTTTATATCTTTTTGTTAAATAAGCTTTAGCTCATCGGGTTCATCAGTAACATCATAATATTCAAAACATTATGAAAATTATCTCAAAAATGTGTAGCGACACTTTCCTTTGGTAACGAAAGAATAAGACTTTATGGAAAAAAAAATCAGCATAAAACATATGGATACAAAATGAAATACTTACTTGTGAACCTTTTCTGTAGATAGAGTATGGCATAAAGAATCCAAATATTCTTATATCAAACTCAGCAAAGGATCTGTTCAATAAAACTGTCAATTGTTTGCAAATAGTTAAACGCGTTTTTTTTTGCATTCGATGACTTTTTTTTTCAGGCTCACTTGCTTTTTTAAACCACAGGATTCAAAAAAAATTTAAAACTACATCTTTTTCATAACGTTTATTTCATTCAGACTTTATTTTTTTTATTGCCCAAAAATGGTATGAAACCTTTGATTTCTTAAATAGTAGAAATAGATAAAAAAAAAGTTTTTTTAAGGTGTCACCTTATTTTATCGGGAAATGAAAGGGATAATCTTTTTTTTAAAGTAAGGAGGTGGCATTTGAAATTTTGAAAATTTTTCCTTTCCTAAAAATTTAAAAATTTTTCCATTTTTTCCTCGGGGTTCAAAAATTCACCCCCATTTAATTAAATTATATATTTTTATTAAAGAATACTCCTTTTTTCTCGTGTTTGAAGTTTACTTTTTTTGTCTTTTGGCGCTTTTTTAAAACTTTTTTTTTCGGGAGTTTTTAACCAAGGCCTATCCGGGGGTCAAATTGTACTTTAAATTTGCCGCCTTTTTTAATTTCCCCGGGAAACTTTTTTGGAAAAAAACTTTAAGTACTTCTAAAAAAAGCTTGAAATTTTAAATGGTCCCTGAATGATAAGCCCTTTTTAAACCATATACACCCAAACCAACTTTTTCACCCATTCTATTTTTATTTTAAATAAATTTGCTATTATATATTTTTTTTCTCATGGGAAATGGCCGTTTTCCTAGGGGAAAAGGGTCATTTCCCAGGGGGAAAAAATGGATTTCCCATGGGAGGTGTTTTTCCCATGGGAAAAACCATGTGGGAAAATTTTTCCCATCAAATTTTCCCGGGGAAAAACCCCTTATTTTTTTTTTTTCATATAAAAAAATTAAAAAAAAACACTTAGCGGTTTTATAAAAATACTTTTTATAGCAGGGGCTAGTTTATTTTTTTAAAAAAAAGTTTAATTTGTTTTCGAAAGGGGAAAAAAATTCCCTTTTGGGGAAACCCCCATGGGAAAATTTGCCCCCTTGGGGAAAAAATTTTTCCCCCCAAAGGGAATTTTTCCTGTGGGAAAACTTTCCCAAGGGGAAAGGTTTTCCCCCAGGGGAATGCGTTCCAATGGGGAAAAAATTTTCTTTTGGGTTTTTTTCCCTAGTGAAGCTTATGCTTTTTAATGTACCCCCTGCTTAGTTCAAAAGGCAGCGCAAATCACAGTCGCTTTCCCCCGTGATATCGGTTCCTCGGGCGGGGGCGCCATCCCGACTATCTTTCCATGACGTTTTGTTTTAAAACCATTGTGTCAAAAAGGGGAAAGGGTGTTTAAAATTTAACCCCTTTTAGGCCCGGGCAAAATAAAAAACCCATGACGCTTAAAGATTCCATTTTCTATTGGGGTAAAAAACCCTTTTTTCACTTTAAAAAATGCCCCTTTTTGGGGATTTTCTTATTTAGATTGTTTGGGTTAGTCGGTTTTCGGTTGTTTTTCAATTTAGAAAATTTAAAAAAAAAATGCACATTTTGGGCAAAACTTGTGGGTTCAAACCCATAAATTTTTTTTTGGGAGATTGGGCCTTTAAATAATTCAAAAAAACTTTATAATATTATTTTTTTTGAATACATTTCGAACCCATCCCACAACAAAGCCCTGGTGTTGGGCTTTTCCCGTCTAAATCACTGCAACAAGTTTTAGTACTTAAATTGGTTAATGTTTTTTTAAGTTTTTAAAAAAGGTTTTTCAGATAACTTAGCCCCCAAATTACCCAATTTGAATAAAATAAAAAAATAAAAGGGCCTCTATGGGAAGTTTTTTTAGCACGGGAAAGGGTTTTTTTATGCTGAAACATCAAAAATTTTTCTTTCTTTGTGGGGTTTTAACGCATGTTTTTCGTGTTCCCAAAATGCGGGAATCCCGAGGGGTTCTAAAGTTGTTTTTCCCAAAAAAGGGAAAATGAGTTAAAACTTTTAAAGCATAAAGTGAATAAACGAATGCAAAATGAATAAACTCTACCTCACGAAATTTTTATTTTCAATAAAATCCCGCAGGGATATCGGGTGATTTATTCACGTTGACGTTATTTCCATTAAAATTTTAATTTCCCTTTTTGGGGGCCGGGAATACCTTGGGCACTTTCCCAGGGAACGTGCATATTTTTTAGAATTTTTTTAAAAACACACGTGAACTCTTTTTAACACATTTTTTAATGCTAGAATTTCCCGAGGGGCCCAAAGAAAAACCAAATTTTAAAAATGACGTGAGTCAGAACTGAAAATTTACACTATTATTTAAAAAAATAAGAAAGGGCCCCGAGTTTTTTTATCGTCTGTTTACCACGGTTCAGATTTAAAAAATTGGCGTGGGAAAATTAAACCAACGAGGGCTTTTAGCCCGGTGGTTAAAAAACTAAATCATCTGCCCGATGAACCGTGGAAAATTAGACTATAAAAAAAAGAAGGACTTGTTGTTTTCTTTCTGACATGCTCATTGATATTTTTTAAATAATTTTTATACGGGGATTTCGTTTACCTGAGGGTATGTATCAAAACGTTTTGGGGCAATTTTAAGTCACAATTAAACGTCATAATGCTCCCCTTAAAGGGTTCCGGGGTTTAAACCCGTTGTTTATCGAAAAATAATAGAGCTTGATTTTCCTTCTTTGTTTAACCTTTGGGAAAAAAATGAACCATGTTGTTTTATGTTTTTATTTCTTTTGAAAGGGGACGTCAAACCATAAATAAAATTTTTATGTGTAATTAAAAAATGTGTAGGGTACTATTTAATATTATTTCTGTTTTCGTTATATGTGCATCCCTTATTGAAAATTTATAAAAGAAATCAGAATAAAGCGTTGCATGCAAAAATTTAAACCCCATTTTTAAACCCATGATAGGCGCACGCGTATATGCGCCTTTTATTAATGTATAAGAAACGCGTATTTCTAGTGCAGTTAGAATGTGCGTGCCGTTTTAAAAATAATATGGTCACCCCGGGTTCCACCCCGTGCTTTAAAAATGTTGGTGCCGGGGAACATGGATTGCTCAAATTAATTTCGGGGCAGCAGGAAAAATTTTTGACTTGCTGTTAATTTTTTTTTTTTTGGAAAAGGGAAATCGACACAAAAACGAAAGGGGGTTGGGAACGCAAAATGTACAAATTTTTCGCTAAATGAAAAAAAACTGACGTTAAAACGTACAAAATCCCACAAAAATTGAAAAATAAAACGCAAAAATGTTACAAAACGGGGCTCGCAAAAGATAAAAAAACAAACGCTAAAATGATACAACATTTTAGGCCCCGCAAAAAGTTAAAAAATGTTTACGCTAAAAGATACAAAATTTTTTTTTGGGAATAGGGGGAAAATTTTCAAACATTTTTTGGGACGATTTCATGAAATTATTACTCTTTTTATAAAAGCCCTGTCACGGGAAAATTTTTAAATTAGTTTTATATTTTCCCCTAAAAAAAACAATACTTGATCCAAACTGTTTTTTTTCGGGGAGTACTCACGAGTAGCCTTTCTGTGCACTCATTGTTTTTCAAAAACTAGTTAAAAAAACAAAGTAAAAAACTGAAAGGAATTTTAAAAACATGGGCAAAATTAGCCAAAAAATACAGGCCCTTATATATAATATTTTATCAGTCCGTCTTGCGAAAGAGAGGACAGGGGAATTAACAACTGCCCTTTTAAATCTTTGGGTGAAACAATCTAGATCGAAATTGTTTTTGCGTGTGCGCCTTTTAAAAATACCGTGAAAATTATATAAAAATTTAGGGGGATTTTTCCTTGATTTTTTCCTGCCCACTGACTTTATTGCAGGGAGTTGAATAAAAAAATAAGATGAAAAGCTTGCCAAGAAATTTTAAAATGAGTTTAAAATTCCCTAGGGGAAATTTTTTCTTATCAAAAGTAACCCTTTTTTCCTTGTTTCCCCAAAGGGGATTCTGAAGATTTTATAAAACGAAATGAACATCCCGCAAAACGATTTTCTGGCATAAAAGCGCAAATTATATTTTAAAGGGAAAAAACACTACCTCAATTCTTTTAAATTTTAAAAATAGCAGGAATTTTCGGCTTTTTTTTTCCCACGTTGACATGTTTAAAATTTTTAATAAAAAAAAAAAAATACTTATCTTAAACATGCCAGGGAAAGTACGCACACATAGAATTTGTTTTTCTTGCCTCCCTAGAGGGGGGAGTAAACTTTTGCCCGGGGGAAAGGTCCCGGGGACGATTTTCCTGCTTTCCCAAAAGAGAAAACTTTTTTCTGAAAAAAAGGGGGCCCAACTGGGGGTGACGTCCATAGTACTGGCAAAATGTGTTTTCACAAAACTGTTTTTAAATAAAAGCTATCAGAAAATATCTAAACCATTGTCTCCCAAATTCTTTTTTGAACTGATAGGCAAGAAAAATGATCAAAACCACTTTTGCCTGTAAAAGACAGCTTTTTCCCAACCCCGGGACAGCTTGGAAAAAAAAACCCTCGCAAAACCCCCTGGGTTTTTCCATTCTACACTGTCCCTGGGTTTACTAAAAAACCCCGTCTAACACGAGGGGGCATGTAAGATTTTAAATTTTCCCTTCCCTTTCCCTAAAGGGAAAAGTATACTTTTTGTTCGAGCACGTGCCAGGGATAGAGGGTTTCTTTTCCTGTTTTTTCCCTAGGGAAAAAATTTTTGTTTTAAAAAAAGCGTAAAACTTTGGTGAGGTCACTTTAGCACTGGCCACTATTATGAGGGCTTAGAAAGGGGATCTTTTTAATAATATCAGTTAACAGGGAAAGGCGGGGAAAAACCCCTTTATCCCCAAAATTCCAAAACCCAAAATTGCAAACAAAAAAAATTTAGGTTTAATAAAAACGTAAAAATAAAAACAAAATTTTTTTAAAGCATAAAAACTTTGCATACAAAACATTGGTCAGACCCCCGCTTAAATATGCCCCCTTTTGGCATGGTCACCACTACACAGGTAAACATTCACAAGCGGGAAATGGCCCAGCGCCCGGCACAAGGGTCAAAAAATGATTTTTTTCCCGTTATTCAGGGGAACCCAACAAATGAAAAATCCCCTTTGGGCCCTGGGGGCCACGTTTGAGAAACACGTCTGGGCCCTCTAAGTTGGGTCATATTCTATAGTTTATACCTTTAGCCTTGTAGCCATCCCCCTCCCCTTTAAAACCTTACGGCCCCTACCAGGTTTACTAGGCAAAAATGCACCCCTTAAGCCTCCGGGGTCAAATCAATTGGTTATTTTAAAATTTTTCCCTTTTTCCCCCCCACACTGCAGTCTTGGGGGGAAGGGGTTTCCGAAAAATATTGCAACCTGCCGCCCTTAAGGTCCTTCAAACGGCATTTGGCCCCCCCTTTCAGTTACAAAAGAAAACTGCAATTTTTTTTAAATCCTTTTATTTTTATTCTTTTTAAAAATTTAAACAGCATCCATCACTTTCCCCTTCTTACTATTGCTGAAAAAACGGGTCTTTCAGTTTTTTTTTTTTTTCTGAAATTTAATCACCGACAGGGCACCCTCCCCAAAAATACTCGCGAGAGGTGGGGGGCAGTATAAAGAGATAGATAAATCATTAAAAATGTCTGTTTTCTTTAACATATCTGTTTTTTATGTACGATAGTTTTTTCCCCAAACCCTTGGGGGCCCATTTGGGGGGAAGGGAAACCCGGGCTTTCCCCCCCGTTTAAAAAAAGGGCCCCGAAGGGAATTCCTGATTTTAAACTACTGTGAAAAAGGGTTAGCGTTGGGTTTTTAACTAACTTTTTTTTAGTGTGCTTTTAAATCCCTGTGTACTTCAATGAGTAGAAATTAAAATCTCTTTTAACAACACTCGGAAAAACCCTTTTCCCTTTCAAAAGGGTTTTAATGAATTTGGACAATGCGAGGGGAAGGATTTAAATTATAGCTCAATTTTATCAAAAGGGGTAAAATCCCATTACCAGAAAAAGAGTATTTTAAACTTTTCAAAAACTTTTTTCAACTTTTTTTGACACGTGACCAACCCGGGAGGTACTGTCAGGTCATTGACCAAAACTGATATTTTAAAAGAAATTTTTAAGGGGCAAATAACTGCTTCAGGTTTTTAGCCCAATGATTGCCCCCCCCTTGTACCATTTGTCATATATTTAATAAAGGGTCATTTATATTTTTTGTTTTAACCAGGCGTTTTACCGCATTTAAAATGAAACTTTTTTTTTAAAATTAATTAAACACTTTTTTTTTAAACAAAATTTTATGTGCTTGATTTTGTTGGGTTTATCATAAAATAATTTTCTTTATGGCATTGTGTGCCCTTTTGTATTGTCAACCCTCAAAACCAAAAAGTCACCCGAGGCGAAAACACCCCGGCATTCGTCTCGGGGACATTCTGTCCTGGGGGTTGATAATATCAATGCCCACCACGCTCCCAAATATGATTTTTTTTAATTTTAAATTTAGATCTATAAAAATGACATTCAAAAAAGATATTTGAAAAAAGACAAAAGACGAAAAAAAGTAATGGGGCCGATTTGGGAAAAATGGAAAATCATTAAAAAACAGATTCGGATCCGGGGCCGGGTCCCAGAAGCCCCTTTTCCCTCCCCCTACCCCAGTCTTTTGGGGGGGTTTTAAAGTATAATCATTAGTGTTGATTTAAAAATTGAGATCTAAATGCACCAAAAAAACCCCAATTTAATGTTTAAATTTTAAAATAAATTCAGGGGGGATTTGGGCCCGTTGGGGTCCCCTTTTTCATATCCCGGGGATGATTTGCCCCTTAATTTTTCGGGAACCCCGGAAACCGGGAAAAACATCCTTTTAAAAAAATGGTCTTTCCAAACGTTTTAGTGTCAGTTTTTTGTTTCATGCAGGTTTTGGTTACATCGTGTTATTTTGAGTATCTTTGAAAACTCCCGATCGAAAATTCGAAAAATTTTCTTTTAATTTTTTAAAGCTAAAAAAGTTAATTAACGTTTACACTACCTTACATCAATCCCAATAGCTTCTTTTTTCATTATCTGAAATGCCCCCCTATCGTAAAACCCCCCAAGTTGTTAAAAAACCTGCCCCATTTTAAAGGGTTTTTTCTTTCTTAATAGTTCAGCAAATAGACCAGACTTTTTTTATTTTTCCTTTGACCTTTCATACCAAAAGGGTTTATTTAAAAGGGGAAAATGTTCAATTGTTTATGTTTTTTAAAACATTAAATCAAAAAAAAAATTTTTTACTGATATTGAAATTGGGTCCGCAAAGGCCCAGGGGGTTACCCCTTTTGAATTTTGCTTTGAATCCCCTTTTTAAAAAAAGTAAAAAAAATCTTTTGCGCCCGGGAAAATCTTGGATTTGGTAACAGTAGGCGGTACTATGCGACATTTCGATGTGCAAACTTTAAAATGCTTTCTGAAAACCATTTTTAAAAACAAAAAACCATTCGAATTGGTTTAAAATTAAATTCCTCCAACATTAGAAAAAAGATATAAAAGAAAAGTTTACAGTTAAACCGTCTAAAAAATCTCAATGTTAATATGGGCTGAATTTTTAAACTGGGCCTTATAATAAAATTTTATCCCGGGTTATTGATTGCATAAAGGGGAAATTGCTTAAATGGTTTAATTAAGACAATTTTCATTTAAAACCGGTTTTTTAAATTAAAGAATGAATGTGATTTTAAATTAGGTTATGTGATATTAATTTGTATTGGGTTTTTTGTCATTATTCAAGGGGCGATTTTTAAAAAATATAATGGATGATTTGTATTTTGTATTTATTTTCATTTCATGTGTACCATATATAAAAAAAAAGATATGAGGGATTGATGTGATGTGATGAGATGATTTTTATTTT
Source organism: Mercenaria mercenaria (assembly GCF_021730395.1). Classification (NCBI taxonomy): domain Eukaryota; kingdom Metazoa; phylum Mollusca; class Bivalvia; order Venerida; family Veneridae; genus Mercenaria; species Mercenaria mercenaria. The sequence goes on from NW_026462509.1 coordinate 41,478, forward strand.
TTTATTATTTCTACTACCAAGTTTTTTTAAAAAAAGTTAAAAAGAACATAGAATTTTAACTTAATAAAATTTTTTTTTGAATTTTTTTCTTTTACTTTTATCATTTATAACGTTAAAACTTTTTTAAAAACCGTAAAAAACAATTTTTTTAACCCAAAAATACCCCCTTTAAAAGATTGATCAAAATTTAAAAAAAAATTTTTTTTAAAATTTTGGGCAACTAAAAATTTTTTTCTGTTCCTCTAAACCCGAAAAACTATGCGCAAATCTTTAAATTTGGGAAATTTTTTAAAGCCCCCCCCACTATAGAAAATCAAAATTTTATAAGTTTACGGGGGTTAGTACCCCCCCTTTTTAAACTTTTGGGACCAATGACAATTAGAGAGGGGTTTTTGGCCCCCCTATCATGGCGGGTGTTTTCACATTGTATGAAAATTTGGGTTGAAAACGAAATTTTTAAAAATATTTCATTTATTTAATTTACTAAAAAAAAGGGGAAAATTTTGTTTTATTGAATGGTTTACTATTTAAAAATTAATGCCATTTTTTTGCGGGCCCAAAATATTTTAAACATCTTGGTTTGGATTTTTTTTAAACGCCGTTTTCAAAACATTATTTTAAAACTAAAAATTGCTGGATTCGTTTCAACAATAATTTTTTCAAATTTAGGGAAAAGGTTAAAAAAAGGAAATTGGGTTTTGGGTTTTTTTAGAACGATACTTTTTTTTTTCTTTGTGGGATATAACAAAATCGAAAAAGCCCAAAAATTGACGTATATTTTAACGTCCTTGTTGCGTCATACATTCTCGAAACCATAGCTTTCAAAACTTTTTTATTCGAAAATAAAAAAAGGGAAAACGCATTTTTTAGCCCCGTACGAGGCTCGAACTTTTTTAATCTTAAAATGCCCCTTTTACCCCCTTTTTAAATAAACTCTTTCAAAAAGAGGATAAAGGGGCCCTTAAAATTTTTTTAGGGGAAAAAAAAGAAGCATCCAATTGCCCAATTCTTTCATGGTGAAAAAATTGCTTAGCTAAAAAAAAATGTTTTGTTTCTGCACTTCGTCCTTTTTAAAATTAAAGAAAATTTAAAGTCGAATATTTTTTTATTTTTTTTTTTTTTTCATAGTGCAGAAATGAAAAAATAGTACATTATTCAATATCTTAAAATGCGTACGTTTTCTATACGGAAATAAAAGTGACAATTTTTTTTATATATATAATATTATATTATATATTTATATACTAGTTTTAAATTCTATATAATCTGATACGGTGTTTCAAAATTTCCCTAAGGGCCCTTTCCCAAACCCTTTTTTAAAAAATTTTTCTAAAGGGGAGAATACAAATAAAAAATTAGTTTTAAAATTTGCAAATCAGAAAGTTCCCACAGCACCCCCCAAGCCTATATCTCGCGAGATCAAAAGAGAGCGGATTTCCGGTTTTACAAAGACTTTGTTTGTGATTTTTTTTAAAATTTTTTCATATGTGACACGATCACTTATTATAATACGTGAATCGGGCCCTGTGTGTGGGGAAATTGTTTCTGAGAGGGGGGGGGGGGGGAAACCTTTTGGGGGGGGGGGGGGTTCGGGGGGGGTATCCCCTCGCAAATTGCAAATTTTTTTTTAATATGGCCCCAAGGGCAATAGATGCATTTTCCTGCTCCCTAAACACCTTTTAAGGGTTTGCATAAGGTACCCTATAAAATTTTTTAAGGAAAAAAGGGTCTACTTTTTAATAATTTTTAAGCCTTTTCAATGTATGTTTGATTGTACAGCCCACAGTTTTGGGACTTTTTTTTCTGTTGATCCCTTTTTAAAAAAAAATTTGTTGAATTTTTTAAGATGATTATTAATTTAGCTAGTTCCTAGACCATGAAAATTTTTTTTTTTTCCCATTTTTATGATTTAAATGTATGAACTGATTCGTCTTTAAAATATTTCCAATATTAAAATTTTTAACATCGCCCCTCTTAGAAAATCTCTAAAATTTTGATGGTTTTTTGGTCTCTAAGAACATAAAAAAAACAAAAAAAAATAGAAATATCTTAAATTTATCATTTCTAGTGGCTAGCCCAAATTTTTTAGGGTTCCTTTTTGGGAAAAAAGGGCCCAAATTTTTTTTAAGGTTTTCCCAAACCCAAAAAAAATGAAGTTTTTAAAAAATTAAATATTTAACATCTAGATTTAAAATGACAAAAACTTTTAACTGCCCAAAAGGGATCTAAAAAAAAAAATAGATGTGTATTTAATTTTACTTTTTTTACTGACAAACATAACATAAAGCACATTTTTTTCCATGTTTTTTATGTTTTAAAACCCCCTCATGTCCCGAGTTTTTAGATGCGTTTTGAAAGATTTATGAGAAATATTTTTTAAAACTATGGATTTTTTAAGTAATTTTTATTGGCCCCAAAAAAAGAAAAATTTGAACAGTATTTAAAATTTAAAAAAAAAATTGTTGAAAAATAAAAAGATGGATAAAAATTCTTTAAAATTTAAAAAATTTGGGAAATGTGCCTTAATGTAAAAACAAAATAAAAACCATCATAATTTTTTAAAAATTTTCCGATTTTTTTTTAAGATTTACTTAAAAAAACCAACACGGTTCTGTCATTTTTTTAACACTCAATCCAAAGAAAAAAACAAAATTTTTTTTTCCCCACTCCCCAAATAAGTCCCGATCAAGCGATCAATGAAGCAGGCACAGTTGATTTTTCCCCTGTGACATCCCTGGGCAAATTCCATACTGGAAAAACGGTTTTTTTTTTGGCTCTTTAGTCTGTGTATTGGGGCTGTCAAAAACCCATTGCGTGGTGTATAAATTTGTTTTTTTTGGGGGGGGCCCATAGAAAAAAAATCGTAACTAGCCACCAGCTGGGGGGGGGGGGGGGCGGGCCCCCCCCCCCCCCCCCCCCCCCCCCCCACCCCCCCCCCCCCCCCCCCCCCCCCCCCCCCCCCCCCCCCTGGCCGTGCCTGTGAATAGCCCCCCGCTTAGATCAGGGAAACTAAAACCGGGAGAGAAATGATACCCCAAGCAAATTTCAAAATTGAAAAAATTTGGGCAAAAATAAACCCTTCCCGGGTGGGATATAAGCTTAAGGAGACTTTACTTTTTCTTATTCTTTTAAGAAATTAGGGGTTTTAAATTTAATCTACAAATTTTTAAAAAATTCAAAATTCTTTTTTTAAAAAAATAAAGAGCCGAGCAGAAAGTAATTGATAAGGAACCCCTTTAAATCCTCAAACATGTGCTCGTTTTTTTGATTGTTTTTTGTAGTCCCTTTTCTTTTTTTTACCGGGTTCCATATTAAATTAAAATTTTTATAAATGATTTAACAAATTATTTTCAAAAAGGGCGAAAATTTTTAAACTAAACATTTTGCTGAAGACTTGTACTTTGCATTCTTGCAGTTTTAAATTTTTAATTCCGCCTTCATATTTAACAAAAACCCCCCGGGAAAGAAAAATTGGGGCATGGAAAAAACAAAAAAAAAAGTAAACGGGGGTCCCGTTTGCGAGGGGGGTTTTGCCAAAATTCGTGATCTTTCCTTGCATCTCCGAGATCGTTCTTTTTTTTTAAAAGGAAATTTTATTCCCCCGAGGCACGAAAAATAAATAAAAAAATTTGTCGGTAATTCTGTGATATATTAATTCGCACTGGGGGGAAAGGGCGAAAATTAACTCCCAAATGCTATTTACCTCATGTCTCAAAATTTTTTAATTTGAAAAAAATAAATGTTTTCAATTAATGTTGTTTTTAAAGCTGCCTTTTTAATAACTATAATTATAAAAAAAAAAATAAAATTTCAGAGGCGGTGCAAAAGTTTTTTTGGGCTTTTTCTTTTCGCATCCTTTGTCTTTTTTTTTTTTCGTACCATTTTTGGAAATATTCTTTCTAAGAAATTTTTTGATTCTTATTTTTTCACTGAAAGCCCATTTTCCCACGGGCTGTTTTAAACATCGAAGAATGCCGCATTGCTTTTGGAGATTAATTTTAAAAAAGTTGTATTATGGGAAATTTCAACCCAAAAATAATATAAAATTATTGGACCGAAAAAACTTCATTTCCCCCCCTAAATTTGCGCTAATAAAAAATAATTGGCGATTGAAATTTTTTGCGTTTCAAAAAAAATTTCCCCAAAAAAAACAATTGTTAAAAATTACAAATTATTCCCAGGGTAAGCTTAGTCCGAATTGAATTGAAAAATTTTTTCCCCATTTTTAATTTAGCCCCAAAGGGAAACCAATAAATTTATAAATAAAAAATTTGTCGCAAAATTTCAAAAATTTTGTAAATTTTTCTTATTTAGTTTAGTGACAAAGGGATTCTTTTTTGGAAATTTTCAAAGAGAAATGATTGTATTTTTATGATACTGAACATAGGATATAGGACTGGCCCACCCTCCAATTTTAAAAAAATAATAAGAAGAATACCTGGTTAGGGCCCGACTAGACCAAACTAATTTACTATTTTTAAAAACATATTTTTCAAAAAAAAGGGGTTTGTGTGGGAAAAAATTTAAATTTTCCTAAGGGTTTTGTATAAGGGATGTATATACAAATATGGGGAAACCTTTACATATTAGATGTTTTGGTGACCTTTCTCCCCTTTCCCTTTAATAAGTTTTTTTTCCAGGAATGTACGGGTTAAATAACAAAAAATTAAGATTTTTATTTTTAAAAAAGTGTGATTTTTTTTTCCCCCCCCCCCCTTTTCCACTATTAAAAATCAAAATATGTAGCATAAAACCCAAAAATAAATATTACCTAAAAAAAGGGCAAATGATATCCCCTGGTTTTTTAAAACAAATTTCTAAATTTTTCGTTTTTCCCGAAATTCCCCCGTCGGTGTATAAATTTCCCTATTTCTTTTTTTAGTAAATACTAGATTTATTATTTACATTTTCTTTTGTATTAGGCCTTTTTTGGGAAAAAAAAATCCCAAAATTTTCAAACCCATCATTTTTAAAACCAAAAATTTTCATTTTTATAGGGCAAATTTTTTTTTTGATCTATTTTTAAGCACAGGGGAAAATGGGCCCCCCATCACTTTTTATTTTGGAATTTTTGGGCCCACAATTTTGGGAAAAATTTGAGGTAACAAGGGAGGAAATATATTTAATACCGGCCGAAATTCCAACCAAAAATTTTGTATTTTAAATAGTGTTTTTAATGAATTTATACAAGGGAAAAATGAAATTTAAAACAAACCCGTTTTTATAAAATTATGTCGATGTAAAATTGGGCCCCTGTAGGGGAAACACAAATTGGGTTTAAAAAAAAGGAAATTGAGGCCCCTTTTAAAAGACTTTTTTTATTGTGTAGAAAAAAATTGGTTTGCAACCCTTTTTTTAGTTTAGATTTTTTTTAACTTCCCCAGACAAAGGGGAATCTTTAAATGTGTTTTTAAAACCCCGAAAAAAAAAAAAAACCCCAGAAAACAAAAAAAGCAAAATATTTTTCCCCGATAATTTCTTTAAAAAAAAATTTTAAATATATTGGGGAAATTTTTCACACAAATTTTTCAAAAAGTTTTGCCCTCCCGTTTTAACAACACCTGAAGGGTAATTTTCTTTCTCAAACATTTTCCCCAAAAGCAAAGTTTGAAATTTTTTTTTGTCAAATTTTTCCCCCGCACAAATTTAAAATTTTTCAAAAAAGATTTTTCTTTAGGGTTTTTTTTTTTTTTTAAACTTGAAAGCGGGATTGAATTCCCCGTTTTTTATTAAAGGCCAAGGTTTTTTTTAAAAATTTTCATTAATCCCTTTTGTAACCATGGGAACTTCATTTTGTAACCCACGATTAAAATTTAAAATTTTAAAACCCATAAATGCAAAAGCGTATCTTCAAAAGAAGAAAAAAAAACTTTTCGTTTCATGAAGACGTATAAGGGGAAAAAGGGAAAATTTTTCTTTCGACGGCCCCCAACCAAACCAAAACACTCTTCCCCCCCCCTTCCCCCTGTTTTTAAAGACAAAAACCCCCTCCCCCCAAAATCCCGCCTTTTTTACTGATCGTCATTCTTTTCCCAATCATTTTAATTTCATCTGTTGCAAAAAAGATAACCACCTCTCCCTGAAAATTACCCTTTTACAAACCTTTTTTGAAATTTTTTAAAAATTTGTGGTTTTTTTTTTGATAACTTAAAAACGGGGGGGGGGCCCGCAGGATTTTTTAGCCTTAAAAGGGCACCCTCAAATATTCAGATTTTTTTCTACCCTCTGAGTGCTATCGGTTTGAAAAATTTTTAAAAAATTGTATTTTTATTCCGGTTGGAAAAATAAAAGGGGAAAAAAAGCCGCAGAAAAAAATTATAAAGGGAAAGAATGAAAAGGTAATTGTATTTCACACAAAATTAAAAAAAAAAAAACGAAAAAGAATTTCCCTTTTTTTCGCATTTTGCAAAACTTTTTTAATTTTTGAAAAAGGGGCCCCTTTTACTGAACCCGCGGCCAATATCCGGTCCCAAAAATTTAAAATCTTACCGCAGGCCGGGGCTTTTTGATTTTGTTGGTTTTAAAGGGAAAAAAGGGGTCCCCTAATTACGCAGGTTGATCTTATCTTCCATAACCCCTTCGGGGTCTTAAACATCTATATGGCTTTTAAAAGTAAGTTTGGGGTTTCCCGTTCCCAAATTTTTTGTGTAAATTTTTTCTTTAAAAATAACTTTTAAATTTTTTTTTCTATTGGGGGGGGGCAAAAATTTTCACTTTGAAACGAAAATTTTGAAAATGTTCAAGTTTATTTTTTAATTTAAAAAAAAAATAAAATAAAAAAAGAAAAAAATAAAAAAAATTTTTAAAAAAAAATAAAATCCCAAAAAAAAATGGGGAAAAGATAAAAAGTTTTGACTTTTAAATATATATTTCTTTTTCGGAAGGTTGGGGGGGTAAAATTCCCCCAGGGGCCCATTTTCCCCCTCTCCATAATCTGACAAAGGCAACAAAAAATTTTTTTTTTTATTTTTTTAACATAAAAACAAAACCCATATTTTCAAATTCATTTCATCTAAAAAGGGTGTCCCGGAAAAGGAAAGGAAAATTTGGGAAACCGGCCCCCACGGGAACAAAATCTTCCCAATAAACTCGGAACGACCCTTTAAATTTATAAAAATAAACGGTTTACGGGCACAAACGCTTTTCAATTTTTCAAAGAAAAAATTAGAAAAAACAACAATCCCTTTTGTAAATTTCCCTAAAAAATTGGTGCCAGTAAAAAATTTCGATGGTGCCTTTAAAAAATTAAAAAATTAACCCCTGATACCTAATAGGGTTTTTTTTTTGCGGTAAGGGCTGGTGCCGTGCCTTTTTTTAAAACCCCACTTTTCGACTACTGATAAAACCTTAAAAAATTTGAAAAGGGGAAAAAAATACGATAAAAGGGGAATTTTGGGCCCTTATTCAAAAAATAACGGAACAAATTTTTACCTACTCTCTAAAAAAATAGTTTTGAGTTTTTTGATTTTTTTAAAAACTTTTTTTTCTAAAATTTTTAAAAAAAAAAAAAGATTGAAACCGCTCATATGAAAAACCCAATCAAAAGCGCGTTTAAAAGGGAAATTTTAAAAATTTTTGAATTGAATTCTTGGGGTTGAGGGGGAGTCCCGGGAGATTTTTCCTGTCCCTACGTCACAAAGAATTTAAAACGATTAGGTAGGGCAAAAAATCCCAGTAAAAATGCCCGACGAGCACAGACTGCGGAAACCTTTGGGGCGCTAAACCCGCGGGCCCTGGTAATTCTTTTAAAACTTTCTTGAAAATTGGCCCTCTTCCCCATGCTTTAAAAAGATATGTGTAAATCTTCAATTAATTTAACTCTTTTAAAAATTGGTTTCTTAAACTATTCCCCATATTAAAAATATAACAGGGGGGATTATTAATAGAGTGCCTGAAAAGTCCCAAAAAGGGGTTTTTACTATTATTATTTTAAAATTTAAATTTAAACTTTATTATTTTGTTTATAATTTTAAAAGTACATTTACATGTATTTCTTATTTGTTTTAATAAATGCTTAAAGACCTTTACTGTAAAATATCCTTAAAAAACTTTTTTAAAATAGAAAAATTTTTTTAAAAAAAGAAAATTTAAAAAAAAATACTTTTTAAAACCATTTTTGGAAAAAAAATTTTTTGACTACCAATTTTTAAAAACTAAGAGACATTTCCGGGCCCCCCGCTTTAAATTTTTGGCCCAAAGGTGGTCACCTGTTTTTTCTCCCTTTTTTTTGTTTTAAATATAATTTTAAAATCAAATTTTTTTAAAAATTTAGGCACAAAAAATATCAAAAAATTAAGGTCTTTGTGTTTCGTTTTCGGGATAGGGCCCCACCTGATTTGATCAAATTTTAGCTTTGTTTTAAAAAATTTTTAAACCCAAAAAATTTTCACAAATTTTTAAAATGTAAAAATTTGTAAACCCGAAGTAAACCCCAAAATAGTAAATATTAAAATTTTTAAAAAAAGTTGGGCCCGCATTTGGGATATATAAATTTTAGGGACCCTAGGTGAGATAAACAAAAAACAGACCGGTCCCGGTATAAAATAAAAGACCACCCTAGGGTAAATAAAGTAAACAAACAGACGGAAAGACAAAGGGAAAAATAAACAACAACAGTTTAAAAAGGAAAATTTTAGCTAAAAGTTTATCTCGAAATTTAGATGTCCCGTACAAAGGAAAAAGCTTTTAGAGCTTTTATTTTTTTAACAAATTTTCTTTCCAAAAAATTTCGCATTGAAAAGGGGCAAAAAATTTTGCTAGAAATCAGGGGAAAATTTTTATTAAGTTAAACATTTAAAACAAACAAAAAATTTCATTAAAAAAAAAAGGGCCCATTTGCATTAAAAATTTTTGGAAAAAATTTTTACAGCGCGATCTTTAAAAATTTTTTATGTTTTAAAAATAAAAATTAAAAATCTGCGATAAATTTTTTTAGACTTTTGGGTGGAAAAGGCAAAAAAAAACAGAATAGAAAAACTTTAATAAAGAAAAAATGCCTCAATTTAAAACATACAGTAAAAACCCAAAATTTTTTAACTAAATGCAAAAAGTAAATGCCCCTAGAGTAACAAATTTTTCGAATGAAAAAAGGCGTGGGTGTAAAAATAAAAAAAAACCTACATGTTTTATGGGAAAAAGTATCGGACGTAAATAAATTTTTTATATAAATTGTTTATAAAATACGGTGTTCCCTTTTTGGACAATCTAATACTAAAAAAGCGATGAAAGATGGTACATGAAACAAAATGGTATGATTTTTGAAAACGGGGATGGCCCGATGAAAGAAATCGCGATGGGGACGATGGGGAAATTTTCTATTTAAAATCGGTTTTCCTTTATCGTCTTTGCGTTTTCACTTTCGTAAACCTTTGCGTTTTCAAACATAAAACCTCTTGTTTTCATCACGGTCAATTTGCGTTTTTATTCGCCATCGCCCTTTTTTTCAACCCCTCCTACCATCCCCCGTTATCAACATCGTACCCTCGCATTTTCCCATCCCACCATCGCCTTCCGGTGGGCATCCCCCAGTTTGGGAAAATTTTATTTTTCAGTTTAAAATACATTGTGGAGTCCTTTTGGCCTTTTTTTGTAATTATTAAGTAAAAGAAAGCAAAATTGCAATTTAATTTTCTTTTTAAAATTTTTTAAAGCGCGATCGTAAAAAAAGCTATCCCTTTTTTTATGGTAAATCAAACTTACCCTAAAGATTTATAAAAATTAGACTTTGCTGGAAATTTCAAAAAAGACAGAATAGAAAAAAAAAAAAATTGCAGAATGGCAAAAATTAAAAAAAAAGAAAAAAAAAACGAAAACCGTCAAAGTACATGAATGGTTTTTAAATTATAAGTAAGCAAATTTTCGAAGGGATATTAATTTAAAATTGTGTTTCTGGCAATACTATAATCGGGTTTGTAAAAATTTTTTTTTATAAATGTATTTTTTTTTTTATATATTTTAATGGTTTTTAATGTTTTTTTAAAAAAATAGATGTTGGTATAGACGTAGTTTTACCGGGGCAGTGGCCGCTTTATCTTTGGTTTTTAAATTTTAAGTCGGGAAGGGAAACCCCTTTAGCCCTTTCAGCGGATTTTGAGCTTAAAAGTGAGCTCTATGCGTCAAAAGGGCGCAAAGAGCCCTTTCAAAGTTTAGAAAAACTCTATGCGGGGAAAAGGCCTTGGGCGTCACGTTTTAGAGTTTTCTTTGGGATGAAAGATGCGGGTATGTGGGAAAATTTTGGGCTGGCATCAGTCGTTTGAGTCCCTTCCTGTAAAGCACTTGGCCTAAAAAAACCCCTTTTGATACCAAATTTTCTCAGGAAATTTTCAATTTTAAACTCTAGCCTCTGTTGAATAAACCCAGTAAAAGGGAGCTTTAAGGAAAATTTTTATATATATTTTAAAAAAAAAAGGGAAAAAATGGGGGAAAAGTTTAAACTCAACAGAATTTGTAAGTCTATGTGAAATTATGCCCCAGGTAAACGGTTTTGAAAGATTTTATTGAAAAAAAATTTTGGGAAACAAACGCTATGTCCCCCCATCTGTATGTCCAAGCTCTTTTCGGGATTTTTCCCGCGGAAAATCCAAGGAAAATTAGTCGCTGTCCAAAAAAAATATGCGAATATTTCAGGCCCCCAAAAACGAGGGGACAGGGACGCGATTTTCCCCGCACCACTGCCAAACAAAAAGTTTGCTAAATAAAAGGGTGGGCTAAGAAATTTCCCCTTAAAAATAGGACTGAATTAAAAATTGGATTGTGGTCTATTTTTTAAAACCTGGACCTTTTTATTTAGGGGGGCACGTTCCCCTTTGAAACCCCCGCGAAGATATTGGGCATTCGATCAGTTTAAAAAGTATAAATAAAGTTGTCCAGCGTATGATCATGTGTCTAAACGAAAAGGGCTTCATAAGTAAAAAGGGTTACTTTAGTTTTTTTGTCCTACTTTATTTAAAAGGAGGGGGAATTGGGCTCCAAAACCCCTGAAATTCATTAACCTTCTGCTGTGGGCAAAACCCCTTTTTGGGACACATACCTCCAAATTGGGGCGCGGAAAAAATTTCGCCCTTCTTTGCATGTCCGCAACCCCTTTAAAAATATAAACGCACAAAATTTCTGACTAAAGGTTAAATTACTACACTATTTGGGTTTTAAAAATATAAAAACTAAAGAAAAAAAAATTTTTTGTTTTAAATTGCTTGGGAAACCGGTTTAATTTAAAACCGGGGGCTGAATATAAAACAGGCGCACCAGATTTGTTTTTATCGCAAACCAAAAGAATCTTGTTGGAAAGTTTTATGAATTTATTTAAAATGATCCCCGGGGGGTTTTTCCCGGTTTTTTCATGATTAAAAACCAGTCTTCCCGGGCTGTACATTAAACCCGGAAAAGGAAAAAAAAATCTAAAAAATTTTCTCATATTGCAGACAAAAAAATGGAAAAATATTACGGGAAGTTACCGTCTCGGGTTTTCATCCCTTTACATGAATTAAGAAAAACCCGCCCCAATGGGAATTTATCTTTTATTTATTCGCCACTCCCTAAGAAGTGAAACAAACGCTCGAAAAAAGTTAACATTTATTTTTCATTATACCCGGGTTTCGCAAATAACATACTTTGCAAAAATTTTCGGGCAAGGGTTTTGACGGTGACGCCATTCCCCCGCGTTTTCCCGCACTGGCATTAGGATTTTTAATTTTTTTGCACTCGGGCAGAAAATTGACTTTATTTACCCCCTTTCCCTTTCTTTTTTTTTAAAAAGGGGTTTTTTTTTTTTTTCCCTTGCATATTTTCAGTTTTCATTACGAAAAAATGTTTTCCCCGATTTTGGGAAAATCCCGTGCCCGATTTATGGTGCTGTGTTGTTCTTGCAGAAAACCAGTCCCCCGGCGGGACATAAACCCCCAAAAACCCAAAAACCAAACGAAAAAAAAGCCCCGGTTTAAGCAGGGCAACAAAGAAGAAAAACATATACGGACGTTGAGGGCTCGGGGATTTTTTCATATCACTAAAAAATGGGCTTAGATTGCTCGTGCTTTGTTTTTTTACCCCCAAAAAGGTACAAAAGCATTTTTTGGGGTTTCCCCTTTCCGAAATTTGGCCGGTTTTGGGAATCACTACCAAAAACTTTCACTCAAAAGCAGTTTGGTAATTTACAAAAAATTTGTAAACCAAAATTTTCGATGGGTAAAAAAAACATCCAACGCAAAAAGATATTTTTTTTAAAAATCCCCATATTTCCCAAAAAAAAAAATTTTGGGGGGAGAAAGGACAATATTTTTCAAAAAAAGTCATGATGGGGAAATTATGCTCACCCCCCCTTGGGCCCTTTTTACCTTAAATAAACGACCCTAATTTTAGTCCAAAAGGGCCATTGGAACACCCGTTAAGGGTCAAAAGGGAAATCTAACCTTTCATAACAAAGAGAAAAACCCAAGGGGAACCCTTGGGAAAACGTTCAAACCCAATTTACTTAGTGAAAAAAGGTTTTCAAATTTTTACCGAACTCAAACCCCAAAAGTGCAAAAATTTTCAAAATAGCCCCTATGCGGAAGAATCACAAAAAACACATTAAAACTATCAAAAGCTAAAAGGGGAAATGCTTTTTGCTGGGGGTCATTTAAACTTGCGCCGGGGTATTATGCCCATAAAATTTTATTACCCAAATTAGGTGAACATTGGAAAAAAAGAACTGCCCAAGGGAAGAGAGCGGGGAAATGTCAAAATTTGCAATTTTTGGGTTTTTCGAATGATATAAATTTCCCGAGCTATGAGTGATCTTACTAGTTTTTTGATCTTGGCCGAAAAATATTGCCAAAACAGCATCCTGACAAGTTTTTTTGGGGGATACTGGATATAACTGCTCAAGTTAAGAAACGGGGTTGTCAATACTTACAATTTTAAGCAATTTTTTAAAAAGGGCGTAAACCTCCAGACCCACCCAGACTAAATTTCGAACTTGCCCGGGGAGTAAATTTTGAAACCCAAAATTTTGTTGGTGAAAACTGGGGTAAAAAATTTCCAAGTTGATAGAGACCAAAACCCTTTTGAGGCAGTCCCCCCCGCCCCCCCCGCCGCAGTTTTCTCATAATACGTCGTAACAAATGAAGAAAAAAAAACCCAAAATTTCCCGATAAATTTATAGAAAAAAACTTTTGCATTTTATATGTTTAAAAAAAAAATAAGATACATGACTTTTATTTCCCTTTTTTCAGAGGAAACTTCGTGAGAAAAAGGGTATATTTCTAACCCTCTTAAAAACACGAACCCCCCCTTTCCCTGCTTTTTTTCCCGGGGGGCACCCCCGAACAAACCCCTCGCGGGATACACCAAAATAAAAAACTAAATCAAAGTCGGAGAATTCTTTTTTTTTAAAAATTTTTCGGGAAATAAACCCCCGGCCCATTCTACCCTTTTTTACATTTGTTTCAAAAAATATTTGTGGTGGGGCTGTCGAAACCCATCGGCCCCCTTTTAAAAAGAAAAAAATCTTTTTGTGTCGGAATAATAAAATCAGTCATGGTTTACGAAACGGAATTTGAAGGCACCGCCCATTGGGCCGGGAAAGAGGCTTGCGAAACGTATTTCATTCTGCTTTTATTCTGGCAAATTTTTTTCCTTGCATACCGTAAATTTTTCAAATTTAATTTTTAGAAAAAAACTTAGGCCCACGAGCACATTTTTTTATAGTAGGAATGAACACAAAACGCGGGGGGAAAACCCCGGGCCTTTAAACAAAAGTGAAAGTCAAAGATGTTTTGCGTTACGGAAAAATACTTTAAATAACAAAGTTCCCGTTTAGTTTTATGTTTGTTGTTAAAATTATGTTAAACCCAAAGTATCTTGAATCAAAAAATATATATAAAAATGGAGAGAAAAATATCAAGGGAAACCCGCTTTTTTTTGGTATTTTTTGGTTGTCATTTTAAACCCCAGAATCAACTGGCATGGGGGGGGCCAGATAGGTTTTGCCGGGGCCGACGGACTTTAAGCGCTTTGGGGCGCCGGTTTTAAAAATTTCCCGTACTCCGGTTCATACCGGTTTTAAATAATTTTGAACGAAAAATCTTAAATATATTTTTTTTGTAAAACCTTCTGATACTTTAAACCCCAACCCTTTGTCATTTTTTTAAAGCCTTTTGTACCCCTAAATTTCGTGCGGACATGCAAAATTTTGCAAATTTTTTTCCGGCGCTACATTTTTATTCACTTTCGGGCATGCGCAGAAAAAAAACCGCTCCCTCTGCAATGAGTTAAAAAATCGTTGCCGGCCCTGGTGAAATCACCGGAAAAGCCAGTCCGGTGTGATGAAATATTTAAAATTTAAAACCCCTTTAAAAAACCGCACAAATTCACCCTTTATGTTTTTGGGTGTTTTTTGTTTTAAAAAAAAAAAAACCTAGGTGGAGGACCCACTGGGCATTTTCACATTTTACTTTGTTTTTAAAAGAATTCAACCCTTTTCGTGCTTTAAAACTCCGGTTTGGGGTTTTCCTCCCGAAAACAAAAAGCACCTTAAAACAAAATATTTAAAAAGTTTATTGCATAGGAAACGTGGGATGAGGGGCCCTTTTTTAAAGCCCAAAAGGAAACTACTTTTGGGTTTTTTTTTTATAAAGAAAAAATTATTCGGCAGGGGAAACCCCCCAAACCCCCTCCCCAACATTTGTATAGAAGGGGCATTCCCCCCCCTTTTTCCTCTCTTTTGTGCTTTTTGTAAAAAGTCACCCCGCCCCATGATTTAAAAAAACCCCTACCCAAAAAACGTTTAAACCCTTTGGGCCTTAAATTATCATTGTACCCCTTGGGGAACCCTATTTTGTCGCTAAACCAAAAAACTCGGCCCAATTTTCTTTAAAAATTCTTTTTTTTTATAAAATGTAAGAACTCAAAACTGATTGGGAACCTCGATATTAGGAATACATTGATTCTTTTTGGGCGTAATTTTTTTAAAAATTGATTTTTTTTTGTACAAGTTATAATTGGGAATCTCCGGGGGAAAAATTTTCCTTTTTTTTTAGAGATTAAAAAAACGGCCGAAAACTAAAAAACTATTTTTTTGCGAAAGAAAAAATATGTTTTTTGGATTATAAAAGCAACCCATATTTAATTTGAAGATTTGGGTAGAATGCCTTTAAAACGGGGCCCCCGGGAAATTTTTCAATGGCCTTTCGCACCCCCTTGGGGGTGTAGGGTTTAAAACGGGGATTTTGGGGGGCTGAAACCCCCAAAAAAATATTCATCTCACAAAAAAGTTTCCTTTTTAAATTTTGATATTTAATACCTTTTTAAACACTATTTTTTAGGGCCGCAAAAGTGCAAATGCTTCCGAAGATTTTAAATTTTGCCCAAATTTTTTTTAGAATTTTTAATTTGTACCCATCTGCGTAAAAAATATAGTAAATTATATTTTGATATGTGATAATGACGCAAAAAAAGGGATTAATGTGGATTTTTTTTAAACGTGACTGTTGCCGACCCTGTCCCAGTGCAACTCGGCCCCTACTTCACATAAATTTTGAAAAAGGAGTTTTATGAAGGGGTGTTTCTTTAATGAGCCATTCAGTTTTTTTTTTTTTTTGTTTTTTTTTTTTTAGTTTTACAGTATTTTTTTGTTTGCTAAAACCCAAAAAAGGGGGTTTTAGGAAAATGCAGAAAGAATATTTAGTATTTACTTTGGGATTTAAAAATTTAAAAATAGTGTTTTTTATTCGCTTTGGGGGATTTTTTGGGATTAAACGTATAAGGAAAAGAGAGAATATTAAAATTTAAATTTTTGCCTTTCCCCCCATAAAAATTTTTAACGAAATTGGGCCTCTTTCACTTTGGGCATACAATTTAATTTTTTTTTAAAGGGGGGGGTGCTTACAAAAGGTACCCCACTGAATTTGGGGAAAAAAGTTTCAAAATCATGAAACGATGCCGGAATTGCAAGTTGGGAAAGATTTACACTGGCCGCAAAGAAGACTCAAACGTGCCAGATTTTTTAGGGGGTAGTAGAGAGTAACTCCCGATCACGCCAGTGTGGTTTAGATTTTAAATTTTTCAGTAATAAAAGTGAAAAGAAAAATCCCTTTGAAGACCCATGACCATACTTATTTCCCTTTGGACTACCTATTTTTCCCATTTGGAAAGGGCCCCCTTTTTAAAGATATAGCCAAAACTTTTTATATCTTAAAAAAAATATTATTCAGTTTGAATAATTTTTTTCTTATAAGTACCCTTTTTTGTAGAAAATTATACAATGAATAATTTTTTATTAAATATTCCCCCCGGGGAAATTTTTCCCGGGCGGAAATATTTCCCATGGGGAAAAATATCCCTTAAAGGGAATATTTCCCTTTGGGGAATAATCTAAAAGTCTTCCCATCGGAAATATTTCCCATACGAACGTCCTCCCATGGCCGAAATATGGGAACGGTTTCCCATGGGAAAATCTGTAAAATAATAAAATGACAAATAACTTTTTCCAAAGTCATGTTATGATGTGCCTGGTGTAGAATAAGTTTAAAAGATAATGATTTATCATTTTAAGAAACAAATATATTTCCCATGGGAAATCCACTTTCCCATGGGAAAATTTATCACGTGTTCTTCCCATGGGAAAGTTATTTTCGCATGGGAAAATGGATTTCCCATGGGAAAAGACCGCATTCCTATGGGAAAATAGCATTTCCCATGGGAAAGTTAAGTTTTAATGTTGACTGCTGCTTTGTTGGTGGCATAAAATCAAATTGAAAAGTATGGCATGCATCAGAATTTGAAGTACTTTACTTTTGCGAAAGAATTTTTAAGATAGCGTGTACAGAAGTACTTGCTGTTTTTGCCACATATTGGCGTGGCAAATTAAAATTGGCGGCCATTTTTAGTGGTTGGTATACATGATTTTGCCAAATCTTAAAAGATATCCGTGAATTTTGTAGTTTATTCATTAATATTTGTTGATTCTAAAAACGACCAGACAGTTTTACTAACTTTGCCATTCAATAATTCGAAGTTTGCTTTTTATAACTCCATGTTCGTCGTTTGAAGTTAGAGTTAGTCTGATAACTAAATTTAATATGCATAATGTTCAAAGTGATCACTTATTGTTTTATAAGTATTATATATACCTGAACGTAAAGAAGGCGAAATTCTGATAGGATCTAGTAACATTCGTGAATTGGGACTTATTCTTGTAGCTTCACTTATTACTTTTCTTATATTATTTAACATTATAATTATTTAAGTTTGTGGGTTATTTGGATTCAGCTGGAGGCCGGTAAAGATTATATATTAAATAAGTCTTTGTTTCGTCTTTTGTTTTTAAGCCAAATTGATTCCCGTAAAACATTCTCTAGATCATATAATCTTTCTGAGTGAATAAGAAACATAAATCATAAGACCACCAGAATTTGCGGTATTGTCTTTTCTGTCCATTTTGTCAAAACCGTCAAGACATAGGGACTCATCCTGAATATCAGTATATAATTAACTTTCTGTAAAACAGAGTATATCGTAATCAAGAAAATTATACTTAATATAATCAAATTTATTTCTTAAACTTCTAATGTTTTGATGAAATATAGACAAGCATGCATCGGTAATGTCCGGTCCCGGATTATCCTCTATATCTCCTGACAACAGTTGTAATAACCTGGCAATTAAAAGAAAATACGCTAACAAAAACATGATAAGCGAGTGATAAAATGGGTAATTAAGCGAGCAACTTTAGAAATCCCGACAAGTACTAGTTGTATAAAACATAACTGAAATTTATATTTCATGTATAGTCGTTGCCTTCTTATATGAAAAAGTCCAATGGCCGCTCTGTACAAAAATATGTCATCACCCAACGGGGTAGGTAATGTCAGCATACTGTCTGACCATTGAACACTTTTAAAAAGAACAAGAGAAAGGGAAAAAAGGGAAAACTGAACTACGGCGTTACAATAAAGGCGCGGGGAAGCAAACAATACCTAAGATATAAAGCGGTCATGATGGTTCTAGATCGGTCGGCGGAATTTCACCGCTCAGTCAAATATTACTACACATGTTCAAGCAGCCATCAATTTTTACCAATCATACAGTGTGAATATGGTTCCATGAAGAATCTTGTGCGTTAAATTGTTATGACAAAACATTTAGAGAAATAAGTTACGTTCATGACGGCCATGCTTTTTGCCATAAAATGCCACAAAGAATATTGTGTACAATTGTTTTAAAATTGAACGAGCAGTTTCAACCAAAGCAGTTTGGCAGAATGTGTCTTTCTACCAAAACTGTTTAAGTCGGCTCCACCATGGACGCGTTTATCAATTTTATATGTGTACATTGCATACTTTGTACACATTCTTGTCTAAAGAGCTTGTTCGATTTCCGAATGCATTTTATCCGTAGCAGGTTACTTTTTCCATATGTATTGGCAAAACAATATGTATTATTATTATTATTATTATATACCACATTTATATAGCACTCTTTTCATATAAAAATACGTTCAAAAGTGCTTTGCATAAAAACATTTATATAATGTTCAATAAAAAATGGCAATTGAACTTTTATAGCAGAACTTAAAATTACATTACGGTAATAAGATATCAAGCATTTTAAATTGGAAGGTAGGCAGATCAAAACATGAAACAAAAATACAATATCATAAAACATTAACTGACCTATCAAAGACAGAGGTCCGAGCAGAATAGAACAGAAGATGTCTTACATTTTGAAACAGACAGAATTAAACGGTATAATGTCTGCGAAATGCATCACAGCATGCAAACCGTCCCGGATGATCGGGTCAATCCCCACCTAAACGGTCCGGAGAACATTCATGATACATCCCACAGAAAAAACACCGCCAACATTATTCTGTCACACTGGAGTTCTTAATTAAAGTAATTAATTGGCCGGCAAAGTACCTACATTATAAATCAGGTAATCAGTGAGATGTTAGTTCCCAAAGAATTGTATGAAATAATGCGTCTTTAGCGCTTTTTTGAAACTTTGCACGGTCTTGCACTCTTTTATGCCAGATGGGAGGGCATTCCATAACCTCGCAGCAGCTGTCTGAAAGCTCCTGTCACCAAATCGCATTGTTCGACATTTGGGCACCACTAGTTTTAATGCATTATTCTGCGATCTCAGATTTCTGGATGGTGTATATATTTCTAGCATGTTCGCTACATAAGCTGGTGATTGATCTTTGAGTGCCTTATATGTATGTGTTATAATTTTGTATTCTACCCTACATTGCACAGGAAGCCAATGGAGTTCACGTAGAACAGGCGTTATATGGTCGTATCTGGATGTTCTGGTTACGATTCTAGCTGCCGTGTTTTGGACATATTGCAGTTTGTTCATTGACTGTTTTGGAATTCCATATAGAAGAGAGTTGCAATAATCCAAACGTGATTTAACAAGAGAGTTGATTAGAGATTTGGTTGCGTTTGCGGTCATATATTGTCTGTTGTGACTAATTTGCCGCAACTGTGCATAGGAATTCCTACACACACTATTCACATGTTGCTCCATCCTCATGTTCGAATCCAAGAAAGCACCGAGGTTCCTGACACTGCCTGATTATTTGATTTCAGAGCCGTCCACTTTCACAGATATGTTTGAAATAGATTGTGTCTTGTGTTCAGATGAAAATATGATTAATTCTGTTTTTTCAGCATTGAGTTTCAACATGTTAGTATTCATCCAACTTACTATAACCTTTAAACAACTTTCAACGCGATGAATATTCTCTTCGATAGACATTTTGTTTATTGGTTTGAAGGATTGATATAACGAATCGTCCGCATAGAAATGATTGTTCAGTCCGTGCTTTCTGCAGATAGCTCCGACTGGTTTTGTGTACATTGTGTAGTTCTTTGGCCCCAGGACAGGCCCTTGGGGTACACTGTACTACATTAGCACTGGTTGTGATAGCTCGCCATCTATGCATACGGTCTGGTAGCGGTCACTAAGGTATGACATCATCCATGCGAGTGGCATGCCTGTAACCAAAGGGATGTTCAAGGCGATGAATCAACGTCCCGTGATCAATAGTGTCAAATGCTGCAGAGAGATCAAGCATCACAAGAATAGTCACATTGTTCTTATCCAAGGATTGAAGAATGTCATTTTGGACTTTTAATAGGGCGGTTTCGGTTGAGTGGATAACCAGAGATAATGATGTGACGGTTTCAAATATCGAGGTCATAGATCCTGGACTCTCTGATTCAAATGGAAAGATGTCACGTGATCATTTTGCTGTGATATTTGACGCTAAAGCTTCCAAAAACACCCCCAGTACGAAAAACTGTGTGAAATTACGTTCGATCGACATTGACTCATTTCGAGCAGACATACGAAGAATAGATTTCTTTAACACACAATGCACTCCATCTGATACTGATATCGATGAATTTGTGGAGGAATATTCAAATCAGTTAATTTCTATAGTAGACAAACACGCCCATTTGACTACCAAGACTATTGTGTTAAGACCTTCATGTCCTTGGTATACCGAGCAACTCCACAAAGCAAAACATCAGAAACGAAAATTAGAAAGGAAAGTAAGCTCACAATCGATCACCAAATTTACCGAACACTGTGCTGAAGTGAATAAGATGCTAAAACAAGCTCGTGTTGAATACTATACAGGCAAAATTGACTCATGTGGCAGTGATCATAAGAGTTTATCAAATATTACCAATAATCTTCTTGGCGATACAAATGAAGTGATTTTACCATCAAATTCATCTCCACAGCATCTCGCACAAGATTTCAGTGACTTCTTTATTGGAAAGATCGAAACAATCAAAAACGATATAGCATCGCAAATACAATCTGAATCTAATTTAGATGACATAGAAACTGAATACACAGGTGTCAATTATGTAGAGTTTACTCAAACCTCAGAAGACGAAGTGAAATCAATTATCAAAAAGTCAGCGAACAAATCATGTGAACTAGATCCTATTCCAACATGGTTATTAAAAGAATGTCTTGACGAACTAACACCAGTGATAACAAAAATTATGAATGCATCTCTAGATGCTGCGCATGTGCCCAAAGCGTTCAAACATTCACGAATAAGACCTCTTCTAAAAAAGCCAAGCCTAGATTCTAATGTCCTAAAATAATATAGACCTGTGTCAAACTTGCCGTTTCTGTCTAAAATCTTAGAAGAAGTGGTAGATGCTCGAATTGAAAATCATCTGAGGAACAATGAACTCCATGAAGTTAATCAATCTGCTTATAAAAAATTCCACTCAACCGAAACCGCCCTATTAAAAGTCCAAAATGACATTCTTCAATCCTTGGATAAGAACAATGTGACTATTCTTGTGATGCTTGATCTCTCTGCAGCATTTGACACTATTGACCACGGGACGTTGATTCATCGCCTTGAACGTGACTTTGGTGTTACAGGCATGCCACTCGCATGGATGATGTCATACATTAGTGACCGCTACCAGACCGTATGCATAGATGGCGAGCTATCACAACCAGTACTAATGAAGTACAATGTACCCCAAGGGTCTGTCCTGGGGCCAAAGAACTACACAATGTACACAAAACCAGTCGGAGCTATCTGCAGAAAGCACGGACTGAACAATCATTTCTATGCGGACGATTCGTTATATCAATCCTTCAAACCAATAAACAAAATGTCTATTGAAGAGACCATTCATCGCGTTGAAAGTTGTTTAAAGGATATCGTCGCGTGAGTGGAACGATGCTCTATCTACCATTTTTTAAACGTGGCGAAAATCGCTTCCAAAGTTTAACTCTCGTCTAATTTCTTTATTTCTGGGCGAAAAGGATGATAAATATATCTACTTGTTCCTTGCGCTTAGTTCTTTCAGACTGTAAATGCGTTTAAATACATTTCGTTTTTACTTCTCTGCATTTATACATTTTTCACTTTGGAGATAGAGCAAATCTGACAAAAATAGAAAAAAATGTTTAAGGTGTATAGGGGAGATAGAGCACTGTGAATTTACAAAATTGGACATAGAGCAAGATAATATTTATTACAATTGTATATTTAAAATAGTGCGAGAGCTCTTAAACAGTAATGACAGTCACTGTACTTATTTTGAAATTATAGGACGATTGGATTGGATTTTAGTATCATCAAACTGACACAATATTATAGGCCATATTGCAACTTTCAAGATTTTCTTTAAGGAGGAGGACTCTAGGTGCAAATCAGTCTTTGAGATATTTTATATGACTTTCTTCGTGTCAACTGGATGGGTTCCTCACATGAAAAAGCGAGGTTTCAAACAGTGATGAGGGGCAGGTGTTCAATGTCAGAAGATTTGGATTGAGTTGCCAATGGTTTTACCATGCTGTCCAAATTGTTCATGGTTAACTGAACTGCTACGCTATAGACATAATTGGCTATTAAATAGGCACATTGGTCCTACTTATTTGCAGATGGGTATTCGTAAACCATATCGTAGTATTGTGTTAAACAAGAACAAAAATATTTTGAAGTTTAATTACTCAGTAACCGCAAAAATTATTGTCAGCAATGAACAAAGATCTAAATTCTTTTTTAAGCCCTGCTCCGCTGCTAATTCTTTTGTGTGTATGCAACCCATGATTACAATAAGAAACAGTTAACGGCCACGTGCCACACTTTAGCATGCATAACCACAGGTATTTCATATAGAATTTTATATAAAATAGACTCTATTTTGACAGGCGCTACTGTTCATAGTCAGGATTTTCATGCTTTTTCAGTGACAATTCAAGGTTAAAAGGTAGGACGGGAGCAGGGCTTTAAGTCGTAACTATTCTATTTGCCAAATGCAACTAGCTTTTCATTACGCTGAGTAAGATTTTCCGTGTTTTGTTATCAGTTGGCATTGAGTTTGACATAATACTAAGCATTATAACAATACCAAATGGCATTGTCTTTGCTATTAAATATTCACAGTAATAACTGCATTCTTTCACAAAACGACAGTTTTTATATTATGTTCAATTTTTGCATGTAACTGTCTTTTTCAGTCATACCAGTTCTCTTTTACACAACACAATCAATGTTATATTCATGTCTCTTTTAGCTATTAGTATAGGTGGATTGTACGGCGTCCATGGTCCGTCTTCCTGCGTCAACATTGTACTTAAAATTTTTCTCCTCTGAAACTACCGGTTACATTTATACTAAAACTTGGTCAGTAGAATTTTAAGATAGATCTCTATCAAGTTTGATCAGATGGTTAATCTTGGCCCCTTTAAGGGCAGCTACTGCCAGCTAGAGCAAAAAATAGGAAAAACATTTGAGGAACTTCTCATGAACCGCTTAATGGATCTTTATCAAACATAGTCTGTAGCACCATTATAACATCCTCTCCCAAACTGGTTCAGATGGGGCCTTTTGAGGGTTTACCAGAGCTAAAATTAGAAATTCCCTTAAATGATTTTATCTCATGAACCACTCATTGATCCTCTTCAAACTTGATTTGTAGCATCATTATAAGAACCTTCACTAGAATTGTTCTGTTAGGGGCACTTGGTCCCTTTCAGGGGCTGTTAGAGTTCAAAATAGAAATACCTTTAAACGACTACTCATGAACCATTTTATGGATATTCACCAAACTTGGTCTAGATACCAGTATAAGTTCTTTCTCAAATTTGTTTAATTAAGGGCATTTTGCCCCTCTTAGGGGCAACTAGAACTACATATAGAAATACTTTCTGGTCATGAATCGCTGGACGGATCTTCATCAGAGATGGCCTGTGGCATCATTAGAGGGCTCTCTCTCAATTTTATTCAAACCGAGACTGTTTGTTCATTCTAGGGCTAAAATCAAAAATACCTTTAATGACTACTTCTAATGAACCACTCAATCGACTGTCATCATTCTCGGTCCGTAGCATCATTATATTGCACCCCTCCAATATTTTTTAATTGTGGGTTGGGGTGGGGGAGCGCAAGGCCCTCTAAGGGGCCACTAGACCTAAAGCTACAAATGCCTTTAAATGACTACTTGTCAACCGCTTGATGAATCTTCGTCAAACTTTTATTAGGTCCTTTAACTAATTTATTCAATGAGTGTGGCCTCTTTTAGGAGCTGCTAGAGTTGCAAAATAGAGATACCTTTTACTAAATTCCTTTCTAACTCCTGAATGGGTCTTCATAAAACCTTGTCCGGAGCATCATTATAAGGTCCTTTACCATGTTATGTCTTATATCAAATCTATTTAAATAGGGACACTTTGCCCTTTGAGGGGCCATTAGAGTTGAAAAAGAAACAACTTTAGATGATTTCATTCGATGATTATGTGCTTTGGTGCGTGACAGCAAAATGATAATAAAAAAATAATGAACAGGTTAAAGGATTTTCACACAACCTAGTTAGAAGCAAAGTAAGATGGTTAAGGCTTTCTTCAGTTGAAGGACTTCGGCCTATTTAGGCCACTTGTTAACCTTTCACATAATTCTGACAATTAAATTAAGGCTCAAAGATATTACATCGCAAATAATATGTCCCAGTCATACCTTTCATACTAATCTTATTGTATATATTCCATTTAGTTTCTGCATGTCGTTCTCAAATCTGGTGGCATACATTTCAACTTAATACTGAGTATTATAACAAGAATTCAAAGCAGTTATTTTGCTACTAAACATTTGCAGTCACAGCACACATGTTTCATATTAGGTACAGTTACATCATTTATACTTTAATAGTTTTGTGTCATTGATTTTGATTCACATCAACCATTTGTAATAAGTATTGACTACTTAAAATTCTAAG
The DNA here is from genome assembly GCF_021730395.1 of Mercenaria mercenaria. Taxonomy (NCBI): domain Eukaryota; kingdom Metazoa; phylum Mollusca; class Bivalvia; order Venerida; family Veneridae; genus Mercenaria; species Mercenaria mercenaria. The sequence continues at coordinate 66,221 of NW_026462509.1, forward strand.
AAACATATATATCTATTCTTTCTCACAAACACAATCATTATTTATATTCCTCACAGTTTCTTCATGTACGTACTTTCATTTAGTGACTTGAATTTCAGCATTGCATTCCTTTTTTGATGTTTGTCCTTGTTTTTCTTAAGTATTTAATTTTCATTTTTTCTGCTGTTGTCAAGGGTTGCAAGTTTAACGATAAGATTTTTGCGTCTGAAAGTAGGGATATAGTACTGCCAGTTTTTTGCTGTCTTACGAATACTGCCTTCAGCAAAATTTGCATAGCTAAAACAAGTGATCAACATGAAAATTAGTTGGCGCCTTACTGTAACTTTGTAAAGTAAAATATGTTCTGTTTTTGGTTTTATTTCTACTGCTCTTAATAGACAAAAACGTACTATCACAAATTTGCTTCTCGGAAACATGTTTTCAAATACCGTTGTTATATTCAGTGTTATTTCTTAAGATACAGCTTCAGAATGACGAAAATAATTTCTATCCGAAATACACATCAATACAGGTCTGTTGCAAATCTTGCATTATTTTCTTGCTTAATTGACAATGCTATGTGTTTGTATAAGTAATAAAATGATAAAATAACTTGTATAAACAATCTCACCTATGCATGTCGTGTAGATAGGCATTCTAAGTATATTTCAACATGCTACAACTATGCCTATCCGCCATATTTTGTTGTGATCACATGCATGTAACTGTGCATTCTATTGGTTAAAATGGAGTTAGAGCAATTCTGGATTAAGTTAAATGGAGATAGAGCAATCCTTTACAAAATCTAATGGTGATCACATGATGTTAGTTTATGTGTATGATTGGTCAGAATAATTTTAAACATTACAGTGCTTTAAGTCCTGGAGATAGAGTACTTTAATCGTTACTGTTGCATTCAAACAGAGGACATGGAGCAAAGTATTACGCAGGATCTTTCTCTATGACGTCAAACATTACGTTTTCTTGCTCTAGAACGATAGAGCTCGGCGAGACAAACAAAATGATGTAAAAATCTCATTTGTTTAAAAAATGGAGATAGAGCACTATAAGAATCAGGCGATGATATAGTAAGTTGGATGAATACTAACATGTTGAAACTCAATGCTGAAAAAAACAGAATTAATCATATTTTCATCTGAACACAAGACACAATCTGTTTCAAACATATCTGTGAAAGTGGTCGGCTCTGAAATCAAACAATCAGGCTGTGTCAGGAACATCGGTGCTTTCTTGGATTCGAACATGAGGATGGAGCAACATGTGAATAGTGTGTTTATGAATTCCTATGCACAGTTGCGGCAAATTAGTCACAACAGACAATATATGACCGCAAACGCAACCAAATCTCTAATCAACTCTCTTGTTACATCACGTTTGGATTATTGCAACTCTCTTCTATATGGAATTCCAAAACAGTCAATGAACAAACTGCAATATGTCCAAAACACGGCAGCTAGAATCGTAACCAGAACATCCAGATACGACCATATAACGCCTGTTCTGCGTGAACTCCATTTGCTTCCTGTGCAATGTAGGGTAGAATACAAAATTATAACACATACATATTAGGCACTCAAAGATCAATCACCAGCTTATGTAGCGAACATGCTAGAAATATATACACCATCCAGAAATCTGAGATCGCAGAATAATGCATTAAAACTAGTGGTGCCCAAATGTCGAACAATGCGATTTGGTGACAGGAGCTTTCAGACAGCTGCTGCGAGGTGATGGAATGCCCTCTCATCTGGCATAAAAGAGTGCAAGACCGTGCAAAGTTTCAAAAAAGCGCTAAAGACGCATTATTTCATACAATTATTTGGGAACTAACATCTCACTGATTACCTGATTTATAATGTAGGTACTTTGCCGGCCAATTAATTACTTTAATTAAGAACTCCAGTGTGACAGAATAATGTTGGCGGTGTTTTTTCTGTGGGATGTATCATGGATGTTCTCCGGACCGTTTAGGTGGGGATTGACCCAATCATCCGGGACGGTTTGCATGCTGTGATGCATTTCGCAGACATTATACCGTTTAATTCTGTCTGTTTCAAAATGTAAGATATCTTCTGTTCTATTCTGCTCGGACCTGTGTCTTTGATAGGTCAGTTAATGTTTTATGATATTGTATTTTTGTTTTATGTTTTGATCTGCCTACCTTCCAATTTAAAATGCTTGATATCTTATTACCGTAATGTAATTTTAAGTTCTGCTATAAAAGTTCAATTGCCATTTTTTATTGAACATTATATAAATGTTTTTATGTAAAGCACTTTTGAACGTATTTTTATATGAAAAGAGTGCTATATAAATGTGGTATATAATAATAATAATAATAATAATAATACATATTGTTTTGCCAATACATATGGAAAAAGTAACCTGCTACGGATAAAATGCATTCGGAAATCGAATAAGCTCTTTAGACAAGAATGTGTACAAAGTATGCAATGTACACATATAAAATTGATAAACGCGTCCATGGTGGAGCCGACTTAAACAGTTTTGGTAGAAAGACACATTCTGCCAAACTGCTTTGTTTGAAACTGCTCGTTCAATTTTAAAGCAATTGTACACAATATTCTTTGTGTGGTGTTTGTGGCATTTTATGGCAAAAAGCATGGCCGTCATGAACGTAACTTATTTCTCTAAATGTTTTGTCATAACAATTTAACGCACAAGATTCTTCATGGAACCATGTTCACACTGTATGATTGGTGAAAATTGATGGCTGCTTGAACATGTGTAGTAATATTTGACTGAGCGGTGAAATTCCGCCGACCGATCTAGAACCATCATGACCGCTTTATATCTTAGGTATTGTATGCTTCCCCGCGCCTTTATTGTAACGCCGTAGTTCAGTTTTCCCTTTTTTCCCTTTCTCTTGTTCTTTTTAAAAGTGTTCAATGGTCAGACCGTATGCTTACATTACCTACCCCGTTGGGTGATGACATATTTTTGTACAGAGCGGCCATTGGAATTTTTCATATAAGAAGGCAGCGACTATACATGAAATATAAATTTCAGTTATGTTTTATACAACTAGTACTTGTCGGGATTTGTAAAGTTGCTCGCTTAATTACCCATTTTATCACTCGCTTATCATGTTTTTGTTAGCGTATTTTCTTTTAATTGCCAGGTTATTACATATGTTGTCAGGAGATATAGAGGATAATCCGGGACCGGACATTACCGATGCATGCTTGTCTATATTTCATCAAAACATTAGAAGTTTAAGAAATAAATTTGATTATATTAAGTATAATTTTCTTGATTACGATATATACTCTGTTTTACAGAAAGTTAATTATATACTGATATTCAGGATGAGTCCCTATGTCTTGACGGTTTTGACAAAATGTACAGAAAAGACAATACCGCAAATTCTGGTGGTCTTATGATTTATGTTTCTTATTCACTCAGAAAGATTATATGATCTAGAGAATGTTTTACGGGAATCAATTTGGCTTAAAAACAAAAGACGAAACAAAGACTTATTTAATATATAATCTTTACCGGCCTCCAGCTGAATCCAAATAACCCACAAACTTAAAAAATTACAATGTTAAATAATATAAGAAATGTAATAAGTGAAGCTACAAGAATAAGTCCCAATTCATGAATGGTACTAGATCCTATCAGAATTTCGTCTTCTTTACGTTCAGGTATATATAATACTGATAAAACAATAAGTGATCATTTTGAACATTATGCATATTAAATTTAGTTATCAGACTAACTCTAACTTCAAACGACGAACATGGAGTTATAAAAAGCAAACTTCGAATTATTGAATGGCAAAATTAGTAAAACTGCCTGGTCGTTTTTAGAATCAACAAATATTAATGAATAAACTACAAAATTCACGGATATCTTTTAAGATTTGGCAAAATCATGTATACCAACCACTAAAACTACAATTCGACCGCGGATAGGCCTTGGTACAACTCAGAAATAAGAAAAGTTTCAGAAAAAGCGCAACAGACTAAAACGTAAAGCTTCAATCACGAGAAAACGGAGTATTCTTTAATAATAATATAGAATTTACATTAAGTGGCGTGAATTCTTTGAACCCGCGAGAATACTGGGATTTGGTTAAATTATTAGTCAAAGGAAATTCTTCAAATTGCAAATGCCTACCTCCATTACGTAAACAAAACGATTATCTTGCATTCACAGATAAAGATAAGGCTGACACCTTAAATTACTTTTTTTTGTATCTATTTCTACTATTGACGACTCAGAGGCTACATTACCATCATTGACAAGTAAAACAAATAAAGTACTAAATGATATAAACGTTACTGAATAAGATGTAGTTGATGTTCTTTCGAATCCTGTCGTTAACAAAGCAAGTGAGCCTGAAAAAATAAGTCATCGAATGCAAAAAGAAACGCGTTAAACTATTTGCAAACAATTGACAGTTTTATTGAACAGATCCTTTGCTGAGTTTGATATAAGACTATTTGGATTCTTTATGCCATACTCTATCTACAGAAAAGGTTCACAAGTAAGTATTTCATTTTGTATCCATATGTTTTATGCTGATTTTTTTCACATAAAGTCTTATTCTTTCGTTACCAAAGGAAATTGTCGCTACACATTTTTGAGATAATTGTCATAATGTTTTGAATATTATGATGTTACTGATGAACCCGATGAGCTAAAGCTTATTTAACAAAAAGATATAAACAGGAATATTAGTCTTTTTTTTTTGGATAGTATCTTTTTGAAATTTTTGATTTTAACACACTATACACTTCTTGTGTTTTGACTTTGTGGTTTATCAAAGAAGCTGAGGGAGACCTGAGTAGCCATCTTGTCTGCTGTAAAACTATTCTAAATAAGATGATTTAAGTTATTACATGTTTCCTGCTTGATTTAGGACATAATAGAAAATCTATTTTTATGGATTGGATTTTCATAACTATCTGATTGTATCTGATTGTATTTTTATCTTAAAAGTTAATAGTATTTTCAGACTGATCGGTGTACAAAGATAAAGATTTATCCCACTTCTACATGTCGATCATTACCACATCGCAAAACATCGTGGCAAGTGGCATTTACAAGACAAATATATTCGTATTTTTGTGCCTTTGAATACTGTAAAATACTAAGTCCTGTATCCTATCTTTCAATCTCACAATGTTTGTAAATATTACAATGTAGGGTGTGCGGGTAAACATTAAGAATTATGGGGGTGGCTATTATGTATTTTGGGGGTATATTGTAATCAAAGCTTCATTATATAAGGATGTTTGCTTTTTTATTTTTTTTCAAGCCTAATTTTGATGTTGATTCCTGAGTCAAGGTTTTTTATTTTATTTCTTCAAATGGCTTTTTGCCCGCTCCAAAAACAGATGAAATAAACATTTTTTTTCGCTTGCCCGCTCCATATTTTTTGGGGAAAATCCGATGACCAAAAAATTAATTTGGTGTGGCCTAAGGGATTAATTTTCTTGAATTGAAGTCTAAATTGATGTCTGAAATGGAGATTAACAAGCGACTATATAAATTGACCCATCAAACTACATGAGTACTTTTGGTTTGCCGCCTACGTGATGATGTCTCCAAAATGTGTGATGAAATAATCTTCAAACACAATAAAATTCCAAAATGTTTAGCATAAAATCGACGAATCCACACATTGCGAATTGTAATTTTTAAAATCATTTATCACCGAAAGGTAAAATGCCGCAACTGTTTCATATATTTACATGAAACATAATGGTTGATCAGTTTATAGTTTCTAGAATTACGGTAACATTAAAATATTTGCAGTTTTTCTCATGAACTTTTATAAACCGTTACAACGCTTCATTTTGTAAACATTGATAAATATAGAACGTGACGCGACAGTATTTTAGCTCTATCATCACGTAGGCGGCAAACCAAAAGTGCTCATGTAGTTTGATGGGTCAATTTATATACTCGTCTACCGATTAGGGAAGTCAGCATGATTTACTCTGCCTTATTTAGGTTAACACACTATCGTACCGAATAACACTACCTAAGTATCGGACCGTTCCATTATTAAAAGAACACAAACATCGCTCATCGCAAAACCGAACTATAGGCAGCGCACAGTATTATGGCGTTTAGAAGTGAAAACAACACAATAACATAAAATTAAGTCAATACACTAAGTTTACGATTAAGTCAGTAGTTCTTCGTTGGCCGAGCGGTTACGGTATTTGTATTATACCTTTTCGTCGGGAGCTTGATCCCCATTTTTTTTCAGTTTGCATTACATACTTTGTGGAAGTTTGTTTTTCTCTGCTTCCTAATTTCTTGTTTTGTTTCCTATTTTGGTATAAAATTGCTAGTATCTATAAATCAGTCAATCATAAAATTATGTCCGGGCAATGCTTTTATTAAAGTGAAGTGTAAGACTGTTTTGAAACTTATAAAACCAAACCCGTACAGGTTTAAAAATATCACAGGAGAGCTTAAAAACATTAGATCATATTAAAGGCTGTGTGTATTTAGACATAATTACGTGTCAATTGTGACATATATTTTTAGTGAATATGTTAGAATTGATGTTATTGTTGTGTTTGTTTTTATTTCAAAACGTCATAATATACTCGGTAAAAAAAGTCCTGCACAGCTGGATGTTTTTTTTTTTCATTATAGCGCAAATTAAAAAAAAAACATGCATATTTGGATTTACCATAGTCAACAGATATCTGTTACAAGGACACTGGTCGAAACAGAATGAAAATCGATACATAAATGATTAAGTTATAACAGTTTATATGGCAAAATTAGCAGTAAATCTGAAAAGTGCTCAAAATAGTCTTGCTTGCATTCTTTCCTCACACGCTGACCATACACACAGACAAAGTTCTGAATATGAGTAATTTATTCTATTGTTGATCAATTAAACACCTAGTAACTTAATTACTTAATTACTTTGTTTGTAAAATGAATTTTATAAAGAAAATAAACTTGCGATCCCTATTCAAAGTTTGGCCACTGTCACAGTAATGGCTCATGTACTGCCAAGGCGTCCGTTAAGACGACTAACTAATGAAGACAGGGCTCGAGCCCTGGGACATTTACAAGCTGGTATGCGACCCCAGGATGTTGCAGCCATATTTGGAATTCACCGGAGTACTGTTGTTCGTCTTAATCAGCGGTATCAAGCAGAGTGTCACATTCAGCGTGGAGGATATACGCATTATTAGTGTTTGGTAGTAAACCAGTGATTTAACCATTTTTGACAGAGGACCCTTGGGGATTTCTTTTATGGATTATTCAAGAACGGATACTTCGTTTTTTTATTTTCGTTTTCAGTTCTGTGTTAAGCATTGATTAAAGTTTAATCTGGTATATTCATGTTTGTTGTGTGTCATATAATAAAAATATAGTCACCCAAAAAATCCGTGTGTGCAGAACTTTTTTTAATCACGCGACGGAAATTCCGTTTTTTTTTATCAACCGGGAAGCCCTTATGAGAACTTGTAGACGAATGTTTTTTTTCCTTAAATTAATTAGGAAAACAACGTTTTTCAACAGAATTTGATGAAAATTACAGTCTAAGAACATCGAATATGCAGCATGTAGATAAATATAGCAAACAATAGATTTTTACAATCTTACACCACGATGTGTGGGTTAGTCGTTTTAAGGCTTGTGTTATATATTCACAATATATTTTCAATTAATGCGAAAACATCAACATTCACTTCTAAATTATAGCATATAACGTACTTTTAAGAAATTCTATTGGTTCTGACCTGATAATTTTTTCACTTCATCCGGTAATACCACTTCGGCCCATAAGTACGACAGCTCACTTTTAATATGAAAAAAAGTAAAATCTTCAAATTGACGTTCTACAATTGATTCCGACCTTATAATTCATTTACTTCATCTGGTAATACCACTTCACGCCAAGTGTTAAGAATTTAAATACATAAAACAGATATTATCACGGTGCACAATCACGTGACTTGTTACGTTTCAACTGGGGCATCACGCCAAGCAGAATTCGAAAACAAAACGGTGTTTTGGAAGGTAAAGTTTTGAATGATATATTTTTGTAAAATGACACCTAGCTGGTGCAAGTCCTTATATCAATGCGTACCTCCGGTGATATAAAATATGTCCGTGTCTGCTTTAGTTTTGCTTTGACTTGTTCAAGCGTATTTTCAAATGGCTTAAAAACCAAACCCAAGCGACTGTTCCTTGATAAACGTCCAACTAGTTGTCCCCGCTGCGTTCTCTTTGATATCTAAGATCATTTTGGTAAGATTTTTGCTCAAAAAATGGCCTATTTCTAGACAGATCGCCGAGCACGAAAAATGTTCGTTCTAAAGTCCAAAAGCTCTCACAGAAAGAACTATTTTAGATCGCGATTTTCTCGTTCCTCTCATTGAATGTAATAACGCAATTAAAGCAGGCTACGTTTTTTCCCTACCAACACAATATCCTGTAAAGTTTACTGCACGTGGATAGTGATATTTTCAAGAAAATGTGGGTAACTCAGAAACATGCTTTCACAGCCAGTTACTTTAGACCAATGCTTTCACATCAAGCACAAATCTTTAGATGACAGTTTAACCACAGTTTACTGTTAATTTTAAGATGGAGCAAAATGATTCTTGTGGAATCTGCCACCGATTATTTACTGTATCTCGCACTTGTGTATGGTGTTGATAAAATCCGTGGAGATCGATTGGTTCTTCCATTTTCCCGCCATGTATTCAACTGGCACGTGGCGTTTATAATGCACTGATCTAGTACTCATGTATATTCCGTATGTTTCCGTTATTAATTTTCGGTATGCGAACCTAAATAAAGATAATCATTGAAAAAACAATAAAATACATTTATTAATTAACTATAGATCCATCTCGTAGTTGTTGGATCGAGTCCTCTGTGTTACAATATCATTTTGTTACTTATATGTTAACTAAACAGGCACGCTTATCATGATTATTGTTAATTTTCTTGAAAAACTATTCTACTATTCAACATTCTTCTTCATGCATAATAGTTTCGCAAAACTGTTTTATAAAATGTCCACATTTCGGACAATAATTTCTTTACTTCAATGTAATGACCGTTTCTCATACAGACCAAAACTGAACCGGGAAAAGAAATGAAATGCATTGCAGCTAACGAGAGTTCCAATAATGAAAACGAAGCTGAAACAAATACAATGTAGTGAAACAGTTGTACAGAATCCTCGTGATTCGCATGTTTATAAATCAAATGTATCCATTTCATTATCCGGTGGCGGCATAGTGTCTTTGTATGATTGAATACCATAACAGTAACATTATTATCATCGTCATCCATACACAGGAATTGTTATACTATTCCGAAACGTTTTATAAGAAAATAATTATACAAGTCGCTAGGAAACCCGTATCATAATGATCCCCGACAGTCCTCGTTTATAATACAGCTAACTTACTGACTGCAGTTTTAACACTCTTTTTCTGTGCAAAGCTGCGGCACGAAATTGCTAGCCAAACATGTATTTAAGATGTTGCGCACGTGTTTTGTCTGTTTTTCTGTAGAATTGTTTGGTTAGATGGCCAAAATCAATAAGGATTAATAAGGATATGTATCAGTGCAATTTAAACTCTAAAATTCAAGAACATCATTTTTTCTCTCATGATTGATTATTTCCAGGGTGAATTTACCTTCTGTTAGTTTCAAATCATATTTTGTCGCCTGATTAAAGCTAATGATAGGTTGCCCTGCAGCTTTTTCTTTTTTTGCCTTAAACTATCATTGACAATGATTATACGCCATAAAGGATTTCCAAATGGAACGGGAAGCAGACGTTTCTTCAATCATTTTGCCTTCCATGACGCTCCTGTGGTATTGAGCGCGTGTTAACAGCAAATTTAGTTTTTACGTTATATCTTTTGATTATTCAAGTGTTGTCTCGATACAACTAAATTTATGTGAAATCCAATTTGGAAAGGATTATATGTCAAATAAGAATCATTTTGCATTATCTTCTTGGAAAATAATAACAGTAGAAAGTGGTTAAACTGTCATCTAAAGAGTTGTAATTGATGTGAAAGCATTGGTCTAAAGTAACTGGCTGTGAGAGAATGTTCTTGAGTTACCCACATTTTAAATATCACTATCCACGTACAGTAAACTGTATAACAGTATTGCGTCACAAGTCACGTGATTGTGCACCGTGTTTATACAGCCTTCATTTTAATAACAAAACATTAAGTTATCATATTCACTCCACAACTTTTATACACGTTATGTTCTTCTGCTGCCTGAACTGCCAAAAGTCATTCATTTGATTCAACAGGATTCACTACATATTTTGAACACAAATATGCTCATCATTTCAACTGACTGATTTATAATTGTTTCAATCCGGATTTATTTTTCCAATATAAGTGATAGCACTTGAAGCAAGTTTTCCTCAGGTCCTAAGGTTATATTCTTTTGTGCGGAGCTGCAGCAGCTGTCTTATAAACATGACTCATCAGGGACCTGAAATATGTTTAACAATGTAAGAATAATTGAAAGCAAAAGCTAATGTTAGTATAGTCAAAGCCTTGCCACAAAGAAGTTAAATGAAATAATTCAATAGCATAAATACGTTCAAAGAACAACTGTCCTATCTTAAGATGACGAGTAACAGCTTATATGTATTAATTAGCAAGTTGAAAATAGGCTAAAATTTTTAAAAATAAAAAATGGATTGCATGTGATGTCACTGAACAGCAATTAGAACTGTCCTTAATTTCTCATAGGAGAATATCAGCTTCGTTTGAAAATAATGAAATGTCATGCAGACCAAAAAGTAGAAGTTTACAAACGCACCCCCCCCCCCACACACACACACACACACATACGCACACATACACACACACATACACACACAATCTTTTGCAGGAAATTAGAAGCATTTTTACGTTACATATTTCAGGGCATTTTGGCGGGGAACTGCACATGTTTTTCATGTCACTCATTCCGTAATGATC
>NW_026462510.1:0-24650 GCF_021730395.1 Mercenaria mercenaria
ATTCATCACAAGGTTTTTTTAAATTAAATTTTATCTTAATTTTTGATTCGTTCTTCGCATGAAGTTTGATGCCATCATTTCGCCATTTTTTCCCTTCTTTGTTTCCATATAAAATGTGCAAAAATCTCATACATGCGTTTCTTCAAAGCATTTTTTTGTATAAAACCATTGATATGAAAGCTTAGGTGCAAGAACTTTCCTACTCTCATTGAATTTATCTTTTGAATGATATTTATTTCATTTTTGTGAAATAAAAATTTGATTCGTTCTCAGACGGTTTATTTCCACTAATTTCGAAGAAAAATTAACTTCAGCGCGAAGTTGTTGTTGTAGCGTCATAAGCAGACGATATTATAGTATGCCGCGTGAACATGCGGTATTGTGATCAAAAGGTTAAAGTAATGATTTAATCATTTAATGTAATTTTACTTCGCGAGTAATTCATTTTGTGTTAATATCACAAAAACAATATAAGATAAATATTGCATTTTAATATTTCGGTTCTAAAAAGAAAGAGATGCGCATTTCTTCTTATGTTGTTGTTCTCACCTTATTTCATATACATTTAAATATCAAGTGTCAATTATGCCAATTATGTCAATTAAACATTAAAAGAGATAGCTTTCCTATCGACCCTTGGATCACAAATGCAAACTGTCGTAAAAAAGTAAAATACAGAATTTTTTGTATATATTTTACTTAATAAATTTGAGTAAATAAATTCAAGGTCCGCCTTGATCAAATTAAAGCTGGAAAATATATCCGGAGCATTTTTTTGTGTACAAGAATGTTTTTGCAAAGTAAAATAAATATCTGCATTTAAAACAGAATTGAATTTTACTTCAGTAACTTAATGATATATTTTTGTTTTCGTGAACATTTTACCTGGTTTCATGATCTTTTCAGTTATCATAAATGTCGTCGTGATTAACTTACTTTCATGATTTATTGTACATGTTCAATTCAAGATAATTTTACATGAAACAAATTTCTATATAGAAGTAATAAAATGTTGTATGCATCGCATAAATCCTTTTTATTGGACCTGTAATAAAACTTGCCAATTACCTCTAAATAAGGAACGTTAAAACAACACAGACGTTTATAACACTGATAAGGCTATAATTGCGTTTTGAATTTAATACGGGTATTTGTTTTGTAATTACAAGGTAAAATTATTATGCGATTTTAATCTTTTGCATATTTTTTATTTTGCAAACAGTTTTCATATATTGGTGGAATATGTGTAGTTATATTAAAATGAATAATGGCAAAATACCTGTACCACGCTGATTGCCACTATCATTTTTTTTTTTTTAAATTTACAAACATACCATAATTTTCGATTCATTAAACTTCCTATTTTGTCTATATGTTAAGAATTACTGAATTGATATACGTGTGATGTTCAACCATTTCAGAATAAAATAATTCAAAACCTACACCTGTGTAATTATAAATTGTAAACAGCTGTTTAAAAACAAACAAACAACAGAATAACTTACGTATGTATTTTTGTGACATAAGAATGGACGTGGTAGTGGCAGCAGGTATAATACATATCAATCAGACAATTTTAAAATATATTCGTCAATATTATCAGTATTTTGTGACTTCCCTGTTTGATATTTGTCTTTGTTTTCCTTTTTTTGGACAAGAATGTGTTATGGCCGTAAAAGTTATAAAATCGGATAAAACATGGTTCGATCTTCTTTTTTTTTTTGTTGTTGGGTGTGGGGGGGAGGCGGTGGTACCTAGGTCTTTTACACATATTATACTTAAAGACAGCGTTATTTAAAACAATATAAAATCAGATCATATTTCTTAAATATATATGTCAGATTTTATTTTTCAACGACAGCATATTTTATAGATGGGAGACGCCGTAAAAATATCAATGCTAGTGCTATATAAATATAAAAGGATGTGTCTATGGGTACGAACCTCCTTTTTTCTAGAGATTAAGGGTCATTTACATTTCAGATTTGGTTGAAAATGAAAAAAATAAATAAATAAAAGACTTCATCGATATTTGCCTTTAACTTGAATCTAAATGGTTTACAGATAGCAATGTTCAGCCGATTTGTTACATTGTTTTTCGAAAACATGTTAAAATATACATTCTTCTTATATAAGAATATGTATGAAAATAATTTTATATGAAAATATGGTTTTTATTGCTGATAGATATGGTTTATTGATATAAAAATTAATTTAATTATTATAAAATAACATGTTAAAAATGTTATGGTTCAGAAAATTACATATTAAACATTCATTTGATAAAAATGACTTCTTTTATTTCTAATGAAAAATCCCTTTTCCATAATTTGTAACTCCAGTGATAATTCAAGCTTGTTTAATTATCTTATGAAAAACCTTCTCTTTTATTACACTTGATATTGAAATAAACATCCAGGTGACAATACCCGGAGGCAGTAGATATCGACATCGCAATACCGGTCACCTGTTACCAATATATGTTACCAATACCAAATAGCTGTTGTCTCCCCTGATATCGATTTTCTGCAATATCGGTCATGAGGTCAATTCTTCCTCATGATCTGATTCATTGAAGAGTCAAATACATAGCCAAACATGTTTTATGAGAACTGTGTTTCAACGTTACTGCAATTTTTACACGTCACATGTTTTCTCTGCAAAGACGTTACGAACAAATTGGATGTAGATGTTGCGCACTGGGAATTGTACCTTTTTTCAGTCGAATCTTCCCATCGCCAAAGCCAGTTTGCATCTCAAACAGCTTTTTTAGGTTGCTAAACATGTCATAATGTTGAGCTTATTTAAAACTAAATTAATGGTGGGTAAATGATTACAGAGATATCCCATTTTCCGCATTCGAAATACTTTTGACAAGATCAGTGTGCGACTTTTGTCAAAAAATCGATTTATACTTTAATCAAAACACAAGTAAGGCTTTTTTTAAACGTGGAAAATTAATATTTCATATGCTTTTTCTGAACAGTTTCTGTCTTATTATTCGTAACAATCGTCAGTATTAAAAATCGTATGTCCAACATATATCACAAAGTGGTGATTTTCGCGTTATACCCATATTTAATAAGTGTTTTTAAAACCTGTTTTGCCGAGACATGCACCGCACGGCATCCTTATCCTTAGTGTTATGGAACTGCTTGATTTAAGAATGAATCGGGACTATTGTTCGAGGAATCGCCGGTCTTTTCGGCGTCATGACATACATGTACTTTTTAAAGTCAAGATGCCCTTGACGGAAAATAATTCTTTCAAAATTGTATTTTGTTGAAACAGTGTCTTATACATTATCTACAATAACGCCATTATCTTAAATTAGAAACCAATAGATAAAACAAACAACTAAGTTTTTATTGGCCTACACGCTTGTCATTGTAAGAGTAAACGACAGCTGGCGACTGTGACGTATATACTGCGGCGATATCAAACTATCGGTTTTTTGTTTGAAGTTGTTCAAAGTGAAACGCGGGAAAATTGTCAAACGAGAAAGATGTATTAAGTTCTATAGTGGCGTATTTCCTTTCTGCCACAAGTTAGCTAGGTAGCTATCTCAATAATATTGTAAACTTTTCAGAAAATATTTGCATTTTTTGAAAACATTTCAAAATAATATTTTCTAGATATTTTTACTTCCTAAAATTGTTTAAGAATAGCGTTAACACACCCTATAACGTGATAGCGCGACACCACCAGATAACATGACACCAGATCGGATAACGCGACACTCTGCGGAGTTTGTTGTCGATTAGAAGTAGGTATTTCCAATTTTTTCTTTACACAATGTGAATCGGTGAAAAGCAGACTCTTACCAGGTTTCGAGGATAGAAAGAGGCATCTAAAGAAATGTTTTCTGAATTAAAAAGACCACCAAATAATCATACAGATGGCTAATCCACGGCCAGATTTTCATTGTTTTGGATATTGAACCGAGGATTTTTTCTCATTTCTGAAGCAACAAGCTTGACATTACCCTCAATAGAAAGCCAAACATTCTCTCTCTTTGTCTGCCAAATATCCCGGCGAAATCTCCATTACTTTCGAAAATACGAGGTGTTAAAGTCGGATGGGGAGACCAAAAATGTTCTGTCTGACACCACATAATTCCCAGGGAAGGTTCTTACTGACACCAACTTTTGAAGATTAGATGTTCTGTCTGACACCAGCATTTGATCATACTTTTTTTGCCTTTATTTCGCTCGGTTTGCAGTATTTTATCGAATTTACGCATGTTTTCGGGTATAACGGGTCGTTAAATTCATTTTTCTAATAAGGTTTTAGGTTATAGTGTAGAAATTCATCGTAATTCGGTCAAAAATATGCCTTCGTGGTGTTGTTGAAAGTAGTATACATAAAAAATACTTACTTTTTTTATTTTTGGCACGTTTGCGTGTAAAATGGGGGCTTAATTCATTCGCAGAATGTATTTTCAGTAAAATAAGACGCGTTTCAGGTTAAATATCGCGTGTATATGGCAAATGATGAGAGAATTACATTATTGCAATTAGAGAAACTGTTAGCGAACAGCATGGATCCTGACAAGACTGCGCGGATGCGCAGGCTGGTCTGGATCCATGCTGGTCGCAAAGCCACTATGTTGGTTTTCTCATGGTGCTCATATATCATATATATCTAGATACTAAAACATTGACAGAATATGAATAGGTCAACAATATATGAATAGGTCTTTCAGAGCTTGTTGAATATTGACTCTGACAATCCTATCAAAATATGACTCCTCCTACCCCACTCCGAGGTGCACAAGCGTTAAATTATTCGGGATTTTACTTTCTCTACACATTTATTGTCATGACACCTAAAATCGTGCTGAATGTCGTCTTGAACTGTAAAGGTTTTATACCAGGGTTCTAGTGTAAATTCGCCATAGTTTAGATCCATGTACTATACTTTCTAGAACTTCAACCCATAGAAACCCTTATATATATAGTAAACTACAAATAATCAGCCGTCAAACTATGAAAAGAAAAGGTGGTGTAGACAGATTTGTGGTGGAACGCCGCCAGATTGAAGCCACTGACCCTTTCTCGAATCGCGTTGTTGACAGCGTCGCGCAGTAAACGACCCATCTTTCGTTTTCTCTCATCATTTGCCATATACACGCGATATTTAACCTGAAACGCGTCTTATTTTACTGAAAATACATTCTGCGAATGAAATAAGCCCCCATTTTACACGCAAAAGTGCCAAAAATAAAAAAGTAAGTATTTTTTTATGTATACTACTTTCAACAACACCACGAAGGCACATTTTCGACCGAATTATGGTGAATTTCTACACTATAACCTAAACCCTTATTAGAAAAATGAATTTAACGACCCGTTATACTCGAAAACATGCGTAAATTCGATAAAATACTGCAAACCGAGCGAAATAAAGGCAAAAAAAGTATGATCAAATGCTGGTGTCAGACAGAACATCTAATCTTCAAAAGTTGGTGTCAGTAAGAACCTTCCCTGGGAATTATGTGGTGTCAGACAGAACATTTTTGGTCTACCCATTCCGACTTTAACACCTCGTATTTTCGAAAGTAATGGAGATTTCGCCGGGATATTTGGCAGACAAAGAGAGAGAATGTTTGGCTTTCTATTGAGGGTAATGCCAAGCTTGTTGCTTCAGAAATGAGAAAAAATCCTCGGTTCAATATCCAAAACAATGAAAATCTGGCCGTGGATTAGCCATCTGTATGATTATTTGGTGGTCTTTTTAATTCAGAAAACATTCCTTTAGATGCCTCTTTCTATCCTCGAAACCTGGTAAGAGCCTGCTTTTCATTGATTCACATTGTGTAAAGAAAAAATTGAAAATACCTACTTCTAATCGACAACAAACTCCGCAGAGTGTCGCGTTATCCGATCTGGTGTCATGTTATCTGGTGGTGTCGCGCTATCACGTTATAGGGTGTGGTTAACTAGTGCTTGGAACTGTCACGAGATCCTTGGTAGCTATCACGATATCTAGAATATTCTTAACTTTCGAACAAAGTTGTGCATTTTTCTAAAGACATTATCGCAATAAATCATTTGTACTAGATCTAGATATACTTTTTATTTGCAGGAATCTTTCGAATTATCAAGATAATTTCTAAAACGTATAGATCTATATAGCTATCTAGCAAATGTACATGGCAGCTGTGTACAGAAGCATTTATAGACCTCGTAATGTCGTGTTAGTTAACGCAAATATCGACATATTTTAGCGAAAAATCAAAATATTATCACAACAGATAATTATTATATTATTAATATTTTGCATTTATTTTACAAAGTACAATATTTTTTTTCGAGATACTCGTTAGCTGTAATGATATCTCGGCATGTTATGACGATATAAACCGCCCCTTTCTTCATATATATAGGCTATAGCGAGTTCTCGACTTACCAAGACCTTATGCAATAATTGCTCATATTTTCAAATATGAACTTTGGGTTTACAGGCTTGAATTAAGGGTTTTTATCTTGGGTTGGCATTTTCAGATGGGATAGGTGGGTGTCGCACCATGCCTATCAGACATATCAAATAACTGGACCTTTAGTCAGTAGAAAAAACGTAATTTTGAAAACGATTTCAAGAATGGGGCCACTGACCCTGTTCGTTCGAGTCTGGCTTACCACCAATATGAAGTGACCGAAGGACAGGCTAGAATGTACTTTAACAACAACAATTCAGCACTTTGTTTGCAATTTTTGGACAAAGCGCCAAACTGGGAAGATGTTCTTAATGGATAGATCTATATTACCAGTAAGCATTAGCTGTTGACGTAAGGCATTTAGCATTAAGCATTGAGGATTTCTCATTTAGCATCAAGTATTTGGTATTTAACCCTAAGACTGTCCGAGGGCCACTTTTTTAGTCAGACGAGTTCACACCAGATTGAAATGGAATTATTATATATTATAATCATAAAGTTTATGTTTTACAGCATTGTATATTTGGTTCTAAATAGTACACATATAGTACATGTATAGCTAAGTTTTGGTTCTAAAACAGATAACTGATACTGAAAGACATCTCGTTATGAATGTAGCTTTACATACACAATTAATTTATACATTAAGTACATTTAAATACATTTGATGAGGATTTCCTGCAATTTAAGAAAATATCTAAAGATGAAATGTTTCAGTGAAAGATGGGCATTGGGTACTTTTAAAACAAGCAGCTTTGGTACGCCACATCCACCAAAGTGAATGTGGGTACGTTTTCAAACTTTTACTCTGCCATATAAAAAACCAACTATTAAAGTCTTCGCATCGCCAAAACCAAAACTTGACATGACAGAAATCAGTCCTCATAAACAGGAAGATGGCACCGTATAACGTAATGTATAATGTATCACGTCATAATTATGCATTTCGCAATGGTTAGCGTATGAACAAATTGGACGACGAAATCAAGCAAATACTCCAAAAACAATAGACTGACAAGACTGTCGATGGTCACAAAACAATTTTAAATGCGAAAGAACTAAAAATGTATGAAGTGATTATGCCGAAGAGAACAACTTGTGAAAATCGTGTGCAAAAGTAGTTTTCTCATGAGTCTTGTGTTCAGCTGATTTGATAGAAGTGAAACTTTACATGAATGACCCCCTATAAATGAAGACCACGCAAGGTGATTTTGTAGCTATTCGGTGCACATATGCAAAAATTGCCATGAAAACTTAAAATGGACCAGTAAGAACTAATGTTTAGTGTATATAGATCTTTACCCTAACATGTTTTGCTTTCAAATGTTGTTAGTTAATGTTGGGTCCTTGTAAAAACACAAATAATATTCCGATAATACACTTATAATTTGCCTGACACGTTTAGCTTTCCGTTAACTGCTATTCCGCACCAGTACGTGACGCTGAATGAAATGCGCCTTGTTTTTGTACTTGTAGCATGCTTAAATGTCGAGTTCTGCTCAACCCGGGGCTAGAGGCCGCGGACGGTAGCATGCATTTCCACCACCGTCCATGAATAGGCTCAATCAAACCGAACCTGCATTATATTCGTTTGTGTCGTCTTGAGCGACCTGTGGAGTTTCCACATTTTCTATTTCAGTGTCGTAACTGGGACGTGACCTCAAGAATAGTGAAAAACAAATCAATGAAAAAGGCCAGTGTGTGATTTTCTTAGGGTACTGCGAAGTACTCATAAGGTGAGTTGTCATATGCTGCACAAAGTCATGCACAAGAGAAAATTTGATACTCACAAATAATTTTCTGGCCCCCCACCCACATTACATCCGTGATTATTGCATTTTTTAAAGAATTAAGAGTAAATATATAACCGTTGAAATAGGCTATCTGTACAAGTTTCCCCGGGAAAATCTCATTGTGTTTAACTCAAAATGAACTATGCTTATCATGGGAGCAATATGATACAGAAGTCAATTCCAGAATACTGCAGCATGCTTTGTAACTAAATTACAAATAATGCATGACAAAATATTCAGTGATACATGCCACAATATTCAGCGTAATTATGCGCTAAATTAGTGTAACCTTTACAAGTAACCATTGTAATCAGGTAACAAATATTGAAACCCATGGAAAATAATATTTTGGACCATACATGCTACATAAGCGTAGTTACTCAACAGAATTTTTCATGGACCCGTACGTTTCAAAACAGATTTTTCTGATATATGTAGCATAACATCTCAATCCTGTTTTTTGTAGTAAAACATTATACTAACTGGCTATATATACTATGCAATTTTCATATCGTTTGGATAAGGAAGGGATGTATCTAAATGCTCTAATTTAAAACACTAAAATCAATGTCTCAAGATTTAGTT
This sequence comes from Mercenaria mercenaria, assembly GCF_021730395.1. Taxonomy (NCBI): domain Eukaryota; kingdom Metazoa; phylum Mollusca; class Bivalvia; order Venerida; family Veneridae; genus Mercenaria; species Mercenaria mercenaria. The sequence continues at coordinate 8,818 of NW_026462510.1, forward strand.
TTTTATCCAATTCAGATCGCTATATTCACCACCCGAATGCATTTAGAACGGCACGGTATAGAATTTAGTATTGCCTATTTTTCTTTCCCAAGTTATCCCCCTTTTATACAAGACCGCCATTTGTCAGTTTTTATGATGTTTTACAAATTGCACGAAAATATGTTCCTGATATTCAGTTCAATCCAAAGGTGCTTTTAAATTAAATGTATATTTTATAAATTCTAGTCTACTGTTCAGTTCACAGGCATCAATATCGGACCTGGGACAAAGAATATGGCCTTGTTTTCATCCTAAATGAGTTCAAAATGAAAAATACAGCGAACTTGCCCTTTCCGAACCAGTTTTTAATCTTTTATCGTTTTACTTCGTCAAGTTTATATTTAACATATAAATTTCATCTTAAATGATGGACAAATATGTCACGACAAAAATAGTGTGAAAAGAAATCCGAAACAAAACGTTGTTTGTAACACATTTCTGTAATTGATCAGACTGTAATTGTGCACAATCCGGGTCATACTCGCCTGTTCCGAATCACAACATATGAACTGAAATGGTTTTCTTATTACTATCCACAACAACATAAAACTACCATCGTGAATTGAAAACTGAAATTATTTTATGTTAGGAATAGAAATAATCGCATTTAAAGGCCAATTAAATGACTAAAACGATAGGCATCTATCTATCTATCTTTGTATACTGCTGGACTCCCCTCACGGGTATAATAGCCGGGTTGTGCATCACAACCAGATAAAATTTGGTTTAAAAGCAGTGAAAGGAAGGCTTCAAAAATGAAGATAGTGAGAAAGAAGATAAAAGTGTGAAAGTGTTAAGTAAGATCAAATATTCACAAGTTAAAAGGGGTTAAAAACATCCGCTTTGTGAGTTCAGGGGTGATAAGAGAGGACCGAGGGGTCAAGACATCGTTTGAACCCCTCAAGTTCAGGTTGGAGTACAGTTTGAGAAGGCAGGTGGTTCCACAACACAACAGTATAAGGGAAGAAGGAGTATTTGAAATAATTTGCTTCAGTATGGACTTGACGGAAGGAGAGTTCATGCATATGCCGCGACATTCTCACAGGCCTTTCTAAGTAAGATGGAACTGGTACCGCAACTAAACCATACATGATCTTATAAAACATGGTCAATCGGGCTAGGTCACGTCTGTCCTGTAAACTCTGCCAACCCAACTCGTTCCGCATGCTGGTGACACTGTCATAGGTAGAATAATTATTTTTAACCCATCTAACTGATCTTTTTTGAACTTTTTCTAATTTATCAATGTTGGTATCTGTGTGGGGGCTCCAGACTGTAGAGGCATACTCTAATTGCGGTCTTACCATGGTCTTATAGGCTGACATCCTTCTCTGGCAATATTGAAATATGCTGTTTTAAAGCAGTCATGTGGGCGGTCTTGTCCTTCGTGTGAATAAAGTAGTCACATGGTATAATAATACGTCTGCCTTTTTCTTGAAATCCGGCCATAGGTAAAAATAATAACATAAATTAATATTTTGGACAAATTAAATCGACATTTTTTCTGCAATCTTTTAACAACATGCAGCATAACAGAAAAGAAAATGTGTGATTCGGAATACGTACAATGTATGCCATCAATATTTCCTCTTTAGGCATCTTAATGGTCAAGTTGTTTTTAATGCGGCATATACGACTGGAAAGAACGTAAAATTTCTTTCTTATTAATCTCCCTTTCGTTTCTTTTCGTTTAAAAACTAAAATGTAAGCTCTTCTTGAATCTTCCTTTTTTGCTTACATTTGTCAGATTTCCACATAAGAAAAATATAGCACTTGGACAATGTTGCAAATATGGGTTATGTAAGAATAACTTGAACATTTACAAGCTATGAGTTATTAGTTAAATGCAGTAGATATAAAACTAGAACATAGTTTACAGTTTTTCTTGACGTATGCGTGACGGCTGCTTAAAGCTTGGAAATGAGTCAATTTACAGACTGATTCGGAATAGGCGAGTTCACTGTATGTAATGAAATATGAGCCCCCTTCAAAAGATACATATGTCCACTGAAGGCCAGAATCTCGAGAATCGAGCCTGCGAGCAATGTGTTCACTTCCCTGGCCGTTGTGAAATAAATTCTCTAGACATTTGAACAAACTACCTATCACTATTTCACATGTACATTTATCTACAAAATTATTTCCTGTCTTTGTTTAAGTCTATTAATTAAAAATAAATAACAAATCTAATTTCTTATCCTTGTGAATCTAATGTGATTAAACTGCAAATTAAAGTTTTTTTCACTCTTGCGCAGGGGCGTAGGGATGATTTGAGCATTGGGGCGGCGACGAGGGTGGGTTTGGGATAGGGATCTCCACGCAGGGTGGCCCTGGGAAAATTTTGCATAAAGGTAGAGTAAATGATGCAATCTGGCGACTTCTTGGACTGCTCAGTAGCTGTGGAACATACTTGTTTTTAATATGAATGGATTCAGTAATTTAAAATATTAGAATATCTAGTGAAAGGTATTGTAATTTGTTATCTGTATGGCAGCACACACGCTTTTTGACAGATCCCAAATGCACAGGAGACCTAACATAATTGTATATTTTACAATAAATATTTACCTCGTAACAGTGAATCCATGGACATACGCTGAACCATTGGATTTGAATGAACCGAGTTAAAGAGTTCTTTTTACAGAATAATCGCTTCGCAAACGCAAAATTATGATGCTGATTGGGCTTTCCCATTTTTATGTAGAAGCTGTAATAGCTCTACTTGTTAATGTAACTAGACCTGTAAAATCTATGAGGATTTTTCTACATTTGATGCATTGAATTTAATCATTATGATTGGTTTCTTTGATATATTTTAAACAATATGTTGAAGTGTCAAAAGTATTTAATTTAATATATTTTATGAAAAGACATCTAAAGATGCCGATTTGCCTTTGTGTTTTACTCAAGATACTAACTTTTTTGGGCAGAATTTGAGACACAGCATTAATTGCAAGTGTTTATAATCTGTCCGGCATTTATTGATCGATGTATCGCCTATAATCCGAGTCTGCAGGGCATGAAAATACAGAATTATAGATTTTGTACGATACCCTGTCACCAAGGTATCAGCAATATGACAAGATTCTGTGTACATATCAGTCGCCGATGCATTTCGTGGTAAATTGACAACTGGCAAGGGAAGAGTTTTCAAAATTTTACGTGCTCGGCATTTTGCCACCTCGAAATATTGGGGAGGCGAGTGCCGCCACAGCTCCTACGCCCTTGTTGCTATGATTGCCCAAACCAAGAAAACCCTTTCAATATGAATACAATTTAAAAAAGTTAATTCCGTATCAGCAAGAAATAAATCAAGCTCCCAGTGCTAATGCACTCGAAGTCAAAACACAAAATTCAAATCACTTTTAAATAACAAGTGTGTATTACGCTGGTATTGAATTAAGGAAGTGTCTAGCCGTCCGGTAACCGGACGCCTAGCCTGTGTTCTAGTCGTCTGGTTACCGGACGGCTAGCAAATCCTCAGAGGATTTTCTAGTCGTCCGGTAATTGATTTCTTAATGAATAAGTAATGAATTTATATAGTTTTAAATGTTATTTACTTAAAATATCAATACTTATCTGATTTTTCAGTCGATTAAACACAAGAGATCGTGTTTGTTTACAAATCTGTTGATATTCTATTTTCAGAAATGATAAAACATTGGTCGCCGAACATCCATATTTAAATATTCTATTTTGTAAAAAGTGATGTTTTTATTAACGCCCTAAACTTTAATTATTAAAACACAAATTTATATATATTAAGTTTCGAACATCACGCTGCCGCTTTTGAAATTAGATGTCATTTAAAACAGTTATTCATTAAGAATATTTGAATACTAAAATATGAAAATTGAAAGTACTTTAAAACTGTTTTAGTTTTGAAAATCCAGTGAAAAAGTTGATAAAATTTAAAAATTCCGATCCCATAAAAGCCTCCAGATGAACAGATTTTAGTAGGTGACGCCACGTCGATCTTGCCATTATTGAGTTTGGCAAGCATCCATTTTATCGGCTGAATAATGCAGTGATTTATTGTAAATGTTTATAGTATGTATAATGAGTATTTACAGAAAATTTTGTTTGCAGATAAGTATCGATATCTTAAGTAAATAACATTAAAACTTTAAATCTTATTCATTAGGAAATCAATTACCGGACGACTAGAAAATCCCCTGAGGATTTGCTAGCTGTCCGGTAACCGGACGACTAGAATGCAGGCTAGGCGTCCGGATACCGGACGGCTAGACACTTCCTTGAATTAAATGCATGTCAACAGCAATGACATCACTATGACATCACAAAGAATACAGTCTTCTTTGATCTGCTAGTGTCGGCACACATTAAAAGAAACAAAACTTGCAAAACAGGTTTAACCCAGTTTCTGATGACAGGTGTCAAAAATTTGCATGAATTTCAGTTATGTTATTTTAGTCACAGAAAGTGTCTGTAATAATAAATATTATTATGTTTCTAAAGTCTGGGTTTTGAAAAATACGAGTAAAATTATGTGGATTTAAGGAAATTTCTCAAGCCAGTCAAGGTAAGATACTTTTTAAGGGTCAAAAGAGAATGTATAAGCTAATGTAATATAAATCCCTACTTCTTTGTTTATCATTTTCAACAATCAGTTTACAAAGTGTCAGACACCATAATATGACTCAAAGAAACGTACGCCTGGTTATGTTTTATAACATCTTGCATAACCATGTCGCCATCCCACTACCAGACTACCTAACACCCAACACTAGATCTTCCAGAACCAGAACCACTAATTCTCAGGCATTCGTTCAAGTTTCACCCTCATCCAACTATCATAAATTTTCATTCTTCCCTAGAACAGTATATCATTGGAATGCCTTGCCCTCAGATGTTGTCAACTCATCTGGGCCAGTGTTCAGTCAGGCTGTAAGCCAGATTGAGCACATCTCACCTTAAATACACCTGCCCTATTTTTAACCTGTTTTTAACCATTCTCCTTCTTGCTTTTTACTACTACTTTTTTACTCGTATTAACATTCTTGCTAGTTGACGCGCAAAGTTTAGGTCCTCAGCAGGGGTTTGACTATATGGAAGATAGATAGATAGATAGAAGAAAACCTGAATGTAAATTGTAAAAACGTTATTGAGAGGTCTGTCTGCCTAACCATCTCAAGGGCCCTCACTCCACTTGAAGACATTGAGGTCAGAGCCAATTTAAAGGAGAATTTTGTGTTATTTTAAAGGGAAAGGGAGATGAAAATAGAATTTTCATCAAGTAGTACGAGACATATCAAAAAAAGAAGTTCAAGAAGCTCATTGCCTTGTGTAGTAAATGTAAAGATGTAAACATATATTAAAACTTTTAGCTGGAACATGCATTTAATTAACTTTTAAGAGGGTTGTTTACCCAAACATCTTATGTAATTTGAAAGACTTTTAGCAGATAATAGTGACTTAAATTAATAATGAGTATTGATTTCCATTTGAAGCACAGAAATGAAGAACATGTGCAAGAGACAAAATAAACTTTGTAGATTATAAATAACTTTCCTTTTTCATTCTTTACACCATATTATGTTCATGTAACTTCTGATTCACCCTCATACATTTCAAAGCAATTGCAAGTATATGTTATGCTTTATCTTAATTGTAAGTGGCACTTAAGTAAAGTGTAAGTGTTTGATATTATTTATTTACTTTATAGATCTAATGAAGAATGACTGCTGAATATATACCAACAGAGATAGGTGGTGGATCTTCCCTGAAGGAAGAGTATGAGCGAAGAGAACTACAACAAAAAAGGCATTACTTCTTGTTTTCACAACTACAGAATATGGCAAGAGAATTGCCTGGGTAAGTAAAAGTAACACCTTCCTTGTCTTCACAACTCCAGAGTACAGCAAGAGAATTGCCTGGGTAAGTAAAAGTAACATCTTCCTTGTTTTCACAACTACAGCATATGGCAAGAGAATTGCCTGGGTAAGTAAAAGTAACATCTTCCTTGTCTTCACAACTACAGAATATAGCAAGAGAATTGCCTTGGTAAGTAAAAGTAACATCTTCCTTGTCTTCACAACTACAGAATATAGCAAGAGAATTGCCTGGGTAAGTAAAAGTAACATCTTCCTTGTTTTCAACTACAGAATATGGCAATAGAATTGCCTGGGTAAGTAAAAGTAACATCTTCCTTGTTTTCAACAACAGAATATGGCAAGAAAATTGCCTGGGTAAGTAAAAGTAACATCTTCCTTGTTTTCAACTACAGAATATGGCAAGAGAATTGCCTGGGTAAGTAAAAGTAACATCTTCCTTGTTTTCAACTACAGAATATGGCAAGAGAATTGCCTGGGTAAGTAAAAGTAACATCTTCCTTGTCTTCACAACTACAGAATATAGCAAGAGAATTGCCTGGGTAAGTAAAAGTAACATCTTCCTTGTTTTCAACTACAGAATATGGCAAGAGAATTGCCTGGGTAAGTAAAAGTAACATCTTCCTTGTTTTCAACTACAGAATATGGCAAGAGAATTGCCTGGGTAAGTAAAAGTAACATCTTCCTTGTTTTCAACTACAGAATATGGCAAGAGAATTGCCTGGGTAAGTAAAAGTAACATCTTCCTTGTTTTCAACAACAGAATATAGCAAGAGAATTGCCTGGGTAAGTAAAAGTAACATCTTCCTTGTTTTCAACTACAGAATATGGCAAGAGAATTGCCTGGGTAAGTAAAAGCAGGGCGTCAAGTTACCTATATTTACCTATATTTTCCTATATTTTAGCCCTCTACCTATAATAACCTATAAAATCCTATATTTTGCCAAAATACCTATAAATACCTATAATCTGGAAATTTTGTGGTAAGCAAGGAATACAAAGGTCATTCAGACCATTAAAAAAGAAGTAATTCTATGATAATTGAGTTTATAAATATGCTGTTACCTTTTAGGCATTGAAATTTGTATTCCTTTCAGGCGTAGCGACCCTGCCCAGCCCAGCTTTAGGAAAGCTTTAAGTAATGGAAGTTCTTTTTTCAATTGGAATATTTTCCATTTCTTAAAGCTTTCATGTATAAAAATATGAATAGGAAATGCACATGTTTTTATTTTGTTTTCAGAATAAACAAGCCTTAATGTTTCATAATTAAGCCTCATAATGCCTGCTAATAAGAGTCAGATTCGAGATAGGTGGCTATCAGAAGTAGATGGCAATGGACATGAACTGAAATTATGGTGTGTGAGGACTTCAGTATTGTTAATCAGCTTAGTGATGAAGATATTGTCTTGGGAGAAGCACGACAGGAAATATCAAACATGAAATCATCAGCAGCTCAGCACAAAGAAATCCTTGGAATTCGAGCATTCTTCACCTCAGTATCAAAATACTTGGTCACTCGACTTCCTTTCCAGAACAAACTTATAAAGTCATTAGGTTGCCTGTCTCCAGTCAGAAGATTTGAAAAAGACTCTGTAATTGATGCTGAAATTTTGTCCAGGAAGATTAATTTTGATGAAAATATGACTGTTAATATTGTGGATGAATGGAAGGTATATCAAACAGAAGATGATTTGAAAGAAGAAGATATAATTGACCATTATTGGAGACAAGTGTTTGTGAAGAAGCTTGATAGTGGGCAGCTCAAGTACAGATTTTTACCCCAACTTGTCAGGAAAGCTCTGGTATTACCACATGGAAATTCAGAGGTTGAGAGAAGTTTGTCAGTGAACACTAGTGTAGTGACTGAGGACAGAGTTGCCTTGGGTGAGAAAACTGTTACTGCCATCAGAACTTTGAAGGACATAGTTAAGTTCAGTGATCCTGTAGATGAGCAACCTCACAAAATACCATTAAACAGTGAAATACTTCTGGCAGCAAAAATGGCCCATAACAAGTATAAACAGAGGATTGAGACAGAAAAAGAAAAAAGAGAGAAAAAGAAACAGGAGAGAGAGAAAGAAAGGCTTGAAAAGAAAAGACTGGAAGAACTTGCAACAGAAGAGAAGAATAAGACCTCCTCCATGCTTGAAAAAGAAAAAGCACTGCTTAAAAAAGAAATGGAGATTCAGACAAGGTTGACTGTAGCAGAGGAACTGTTAAAAGATGGGAACAAAAAGCTTTCTAAAGCTGTTGAAAGTAGTGACATGAAAGGTGCTTCTGTAGCACAAATGATGATAGCAACAGCCACATCAGAGATAGAGGGTATAAGAAAGGAAATGGACAGGGTACGTGAAAACCAAAGGGATGTTGAGCAGCAAATGAGACAGTTACTGGTTAACAGACTAGATAAGTGCAGTTCTAAATCATCAAGCAAAGGAAAGAAACAAGAATCAGCCATATCAAGTTCCAAAAGCTCTGCCACTGCTTCAACAAGAACTTCAAAATCTGAACCAGACAAGCAAGCTGCCTCTTCTTCCAAGTCCAGTCCTTCATCAGAAAAGCATTCATCCAAGAGAAAGAATGAAGATAAAGAAACAGATGCCAAGAAATCCAAGAAGGTTTAATGTAACAATATTATAGGACCCTGGGTCAAGGGACTCCATGTGTTATCATGTTTACAGAGATCATGGTATTCATAAGTATGAAACTGTTGTAATTTTGTTCTGTAGATGGTTTGATTATAATTGTTTTCTTTTTCATTCATGTACAAATGCAGGCCCAACACAATATTTTATACTTGTATTAACAATGTACTGATATATGTTGTTAGCAATATGGCTTGGTTTGCCTAATTCCCTGTTAAACTGATTTGAGTACCAGTATTGGTAAAGTTTTGTCTGTTGGTGAATTAATAGTTTATTATGAAAGTAAGATATATGTTAAAATGTTATTTGTTTAAAATCATAAAAGTAGCCACTTTTTCTGTTCCTTTGTATTTTATGTTTAATAAAAGAGAGTGCTGGTAGGTGGTGGAGGAGGATAAAACACTTGTCTGACTTGTTTTCTTCATTATAAGCAACCTATATAATCCTATATTTCTGGCCCGCAAATACCTATATTTCAGGATCCTACCTATATTTTTGACTCCCAAAAGCACTTGACGCCCTGTAAAAGTAACATCTTCCTTGTTTTCAACAACAGAATATGGCAAGAGAATTGCCTGGGTAAGTAAAAGTAACATCTTCCTTGTCTTCACAACTACAGAATATAGCAAGAGAATTGCCTGGGTAAGTAAAAGTAACATCTTCCTTGTCTTCACAACTACAGAATATAGCAAGAGAATTGCCTGGGTAAGTAAAAGTAACATCTTCCTTGTTATCACAAAAGCAGAATATGATAGATTTTTTTTTGAGTGGGGGTTGAGGGGAGGGGGAGGGTAGAAGAAGTATCATCATTTCTTCTTTTAAAAACCAGAATAAGGTGAGAATTGCTGTGGTGAGATTTTTTGTTTTCACAAGTGCAGAATATTGTCAGAGAACTGCCGTGGTAAGTAGAAGAGAATTTTCCAACTTCAGAACATTTCCAGAGGAAATTTACATTTACATCAGTATATTGATCAGTCAATAGTCAAAGGTCAGGAGCTTACATGTATATTAGTTTCCACTCAATCCTAGAATAAGGCAAGGGTTTTTGCCATTAAGCAGTAGATGACTATGTTGTATTGTGTGAAATGATTTTTTTTATATTTAAAACCTTGAAGGGGCCTCCGTGGCCGAGTGGTTAAAGTTGGTACTTTAAATCACTTGCCCCTCATGGATGTGGGTTCGAGCCCCACTCGGGGTGTTGAACTCTTTATGTGAGGAAGCTATCCAGCTGGCTTCCGGAAGGTCGGTGGTTCTACCCAGGTGTACGCTCATGATGAAATAATGAACGGATGGGTACCTGGGGTCTTCCTCCACCATCGAAGCTGGAAAGTGGCAATATGACCTATAATTGTGTTGGTGCAACATTAAACCCAACAAAATAAATAAATTATAACCTTGAACCATAGTATTTGAGTCAGTAATACTGTTTAATATATGTTTGATTGCCATATAAACCATTTCTGATTGTGATTTGTAGGAAGTACCAGCAGCGGTTACCCTATGACCTATTGTCAAGTCTAGCTAATGCGCTGATAGATGGCACTGTGTTTCAGATTGTACTGGGTCTAAGGGAAGTACAGGAATACGAGGAGAAAGCTATGTTTCAACAGAGGAGTAAACTCATATCTGATCATAAAGGTATATTGTAGTATGTTTGGATTGAACTGGTTGGTTTGTTTCAGTATGTTTCACTGTACTTCAGCTCTTCAAATAAAATAATGAAATTAGCTTAGCATTTTACCTGAAAAATGTCAAAAGCTGACATACAGGGAAACAGAGCAGTTTGATTTGTATTTCTTAATTATTCAATTTTGAATTACCTGAAACAATAGTGTTTCCATATCTTTAACATATTCAGTTTTTGATAGTACTGTAAGCAGTTGTTTGATCCACCTTTTACCATAGCAAGGATTCTTTCACTGGTTTTAGGGGCAGCATACTTTGAAATCAGTGTTATTTAATGTTTTATAATATTTTTGCTTGACAGTATTTAATGATACTGCCTTTGAATAAAATCATTTCTTTTAAATGCACATTATTCTTTGTATAAAACTGCAACATGAATGTAAATACAATTACTGGTAAAGTGTGTTTTAGTTGGCTTGGATATATAATTAAAATTGTTTATAATTACAAATGTTTTTACCAAGCTTTTTGTACCCCCCGACAATAAAATTGTAAGGGGGTATACTGGTTTCAGGTTGTCTGTCCGTTCGGAGTGCATGCGTACTTCCCCCTAATGAGACAATGTGTCATGTGCTAGAGCCAGGCCCTTAGCTCTAAGATGAAGGTCACACTTAGATATCATATATGCAAAATTTGGTTCACACCAGTGAAAAACACATGCAATAAAAAGATTTTTTTTTCCAGTTGTACTGTTTAATAGCTTTAACTGGTCAGTCTGGTGAACACCAGATTTGATACTTTCTTAGGTGACTATGCCAGTGATGAAAACATTGCATCAGATATTTCGCTCCGTGAAAGACATTTCATTGTTTCATTTAAAGTACAAAATGTGGTGGACCCGCCATGATGGCATTTTCAGTTCATTTACATTTTCTCTGTACCATGTACCATTTTGGACTTTTCCATTTGTTATGAAAAATAAATTTTCATGCTGAAATAGCACTGTCTTCACTGGTCCACTTCCATAAACAACACATTTCCTCAGTCTTTAAATGAAAACAAGCCGATTGACCTTTACAGCTTTTTTTTTTTTTGTGAGGCAACTAAAAATGAGTTTTTCTGGAAATATTTCAGCACAGAAACATGAACTGCAGAAGAAACATAAAGCAATGTTACAAGATTGTCAAAGTAAACCACACAATCTCGCCTTGACCAAGTCTCAGATAGACAGAGAAATGGAGGTAAATTTGAAATATGGTTCTCTACAGTTATATGGCATAATACCCACTTTATTATTTCTTTACATATACAAGTATTGTGTACCAGTTGTACTGCTTCTAGCATTGCATCAGTATTATACGAGAAGCAAAGCCGCATAGCTCAATAGGGTGTTTGCAGATGTTCATCTTCTAGGGGGTTAAGTTTGAATCCTTGGTGAGGCGTATGTGCACTGTGACATTTAGATAGAAGACATTGTGTCTGAAATCAGTTGTCCTCCACCTCTGCTTATTATAGACAGTTAGCAATTACTTGTGGAGAATATTTAACTTTAAGTACTGGACTAGATAGATCTACTGATTATAGGAACACATGTTGGTTAAACACTGGTTAGTTAGCTACCTGCAATTTCATTACATGGACTGATACACTGTTGAAAAAAGGTGATTAACCCCCTAACCCCTGCACCCTGAAAAAATTAAAAGAAATAAAAGACCAAAAAACCCAAACAAATTATCAATCAAAACATCTTATACTGGTATAGAAACCTATAAACTTTTTTTGGGGATAGGGATTCATTGCCAAATTGTAGAACAGTTTTAACTTGTAAAGAGTCAGACAGCATTGTTTCACTGCAAGGACTTATTTTGTTTATTTTATCAAATGGTAGGTGTTAAGATGAAAATGATGATTCTCTGTCTAGGTTTCAGGGTAGGGTAATTGACAACAATTTAATTGGAGGAACTTTGTTCCTTTGCATGAGTTCTGTTGTTGACAGTCTGTTTGTTTACCATATTCTTTCATAAATTACATAGGAAAGTACAGAAATTTAGGTTGTATTTTTGTAATTGAGTAGCTTCCCTTTAAACATGTGCTTGATCAACACAAAGCTGCATACAAAATGATTTTTCAAGTTTGACACATTTCATTTGTTTTACAATATCAGGACTTGCATGGTTAGCACAGTATTCCATATAGTCTGGTAATTCGAAATGGATCATTTGAATGATGAACGCTACTAGTTGATAAGACATTGTGTCTCATATTTTAAATGCAATGATATTTTAGACATTTTAAAAATCTCAAACTTTTTTTAGATTTAAATGTTGATATACTAGTATGGTTGGAAAATCATTAATAAGCATTGATTTTATTCTTCACATGTCTGCCTGGTTAACCTAGAGACTAGAGCACAGAGTAATGGAGCAAGAGGTTATAGTTTCAGTTCACAAAGAAAACTAACACTTATCATGCTAAACACGATTGACTTGCCATTTGCGACCAGTGTAGATCATGATCAGCCTGCACATCCATGAAGTCTGATCATGTTTGGCGCTGCTCGCCATTCAGTCAGTATTTTTTAGTAAGCACCCCTTAATGGTCGCAAAGGCAGAATCAGTCGTGTCCAGCATGGTAAGGGTTAATATTCTCGGGGACTAATGTTTGTACATTTTGTGGTTTTGTCACCCCACAAATTTAGCCCAAAGGAACAAACAAAATAACTGTTCATTATTACTATGCAAACAAAATAGCTGTGTTGGCCAGTACCTTCAAATTTCATGCCTACAAATGAAAATGATTTCACAGTGACTGATATATTTGGTAAAATGATATTAAACATGTATGTGACAAACAAAATTTATTTTACATTTTCAGACCACAAAGAAAAGATGTGATGAAGAAATTAGAAAGAAAGATCAGAAAATCATCATGCAGTTAGATCAGAAAGTTATGGACCAACAATCAACCTTAGAGAAGGCTGGCGTTCAAGGTTTCTATGTCACAAACAAGCCCCAGGACATCAGATTACAAATGTACCTGCTAGAATTTATTGTTAGACTGTCTCAGCTCGAAATGCCAAGTTGAATGACATTTTGTGTTAATAAAATTTTGCGGTCTATTGATAAAATGGTGATAAAACAAATGGCAAGGGGAAAAAGAGATTGATCTTGATGGGAAGAAAAAGAATATTTCTCAAAATTGTTGGCATCCCCAGTGAAACAGACCTATCATGTGTTGGTGCGACGTTAAATCCAAAAAAAAAAAGATGGAACAGAACATTTTTATGAACAGAACACCTGTCATGTCTTTGTTCTGTCTGAACTACCATATATGGAACTCTGTAGTAAAACTTATAGGGATTGTGATTTGAGTTAACTTATTTTAAAGATCTGAATAAAGGATGGTTGATTCAAAAAACTTGTTTCCATTGTGTCTTTTTTCCACCTGTTGTTTGACATTTGATATAAATAATATCGGAATTTAAAATGTTTACAGTTAAAATGCTATTTTCTTGATGAAACTTAGTATAATATACAGCAATCATATTCAGATGCATATGAATTGCATACACTTTAATTAAGGCTGGGCATTTTTAGCTAGACTATTTGAATTTTTCAAATACCATATAGCGAGTTAATTCTGCGGGTATTTATTTCTGCTTATTCTGCGGGTCGAGGCTGTCACGCAGAAATAAATTCCACACATTTAAATTACCAGCAGAATTTTTTGACGCAGAAATAAACTTTGATATTTCGCTTAATGTAATGACCCGTTATCTTTGTCTCATGAGTTTTTAGTCAATGGTTACCATTTCTACAAGAGTACTGTATATCACAAAATATGCTAGGTTTATGAAAAGTTTGACAAACGTTATATAAATTTAGGAAAATAAAAATGAGCAGTTTGCGATATTTTAAAAAGAAGGACCCTATTCGTTTGTATATTTGTACATATTTGTAAATAAATCGTAAATTTTTCTACCAGCAGTGTTACATTTTATGAAAATGTCTTTCAAAATTAATTACCAGTACTAGACCTACAGTATTCATTTTTAACTCTGATTTCTGACCATGCATGGAAATGAAAAGAAATCCGATTTAAACATAAATCAGCTGCACCAACTTCACTGTCCTAGATTCTGACCTAGATAGTGCCACTAAGATAAACTGACGAGAACGATGTGCATTTGAGTCTTTAATCATGACATAGTAAATGCGGTACATATTTCCTGTGCGCAGAATTTACTTCCGGATTATGCAAACCGCAAAAATTAATTCCTGCTTTTCTCGTAGGTTGCAGAAACAAAAAACGCCCTTTTTTGAAGTAGAAATTAGTTAAGTTTGGCATACCATTCCATATTTTGTGTAAAGTGTTTGATATATGGCTTTGAAACTTTGAACACTTGCTTACCATCATGACTTATTCAAATCCACAAATATATGTACATTATTTGACTTGTCTATTTTTCTTCTTTTGTCTGAAAATCTCTGTTAATATTTTGACCCCATACTTCCATCAATTCTTCGAATAGTCAAGCGCTGTCAACAGACAGTTCTTGTTAGCTTTTGATTTCAGGTAAAAGTTTTGCAAGCTCATGCATCCTTACGTAAATGGAAATTACAAAACTGCATTCATTAGATATGACTTAAAAATTTTGTTATTTGTTGAATTATTATCTTGCTAACAAAAATCTATCTTTGTTATAATGGGTTTGTGGAGGTAATGATTTTTATCTCACAGTGACTCAGAGGTGAGGTTTTTGTCATGAACAGTCAAACTTTATCTCGAACTCAACAGGACTGGCAACATTTGTTCGGGTTATAGGTAGTTTGAGCCAATATAGATTGTATAGGGATTGTCTGTGTCCTGAAGATTAGTTGGAACAAAGGGTGGTATTCAAATTAACTGAATTTAAGTGAAGTTTGACAATATTATAGGTCACATAATTAAGTAATCTTCATGTAATGTTCACATAATGGTTTCTGTCCCATATTACAGCCCCTGGGACATTGTGGCAGAATGGTTATGGTTGCTGACGGAAAGTTGGTGGTTCTACCCAGGTGCCTGCTCGTGATGAAAAAATGCACAGAGGGGCACCTGGGGTTTCCATCATCAAAGCTTGGAAGTCATATGACCTGTAATTGTGTCGGTTTGACGTTAACCCCCTGTTGGATAATGGGGAATGTGGCGCAAGTCACATCACAATGGAGGCCTGTGAATGAGTCAGAATTGCCTCTTTAGCTCACCTGAGTTATTGTGATCGCTCGATGTCCATCATCTGTTGTCCGTCTGTCGTCTGTCAGCATTTAGATTGTGTATACGATACAGGTTGTATTTTTCAATTGATCTTCATGAAATTTGGTCAGAATAATTGCCTTTGTGAAATCTAGGTCAAGTTCGAATGTAGGTCATCTGGGGTCAAAAACTAGGTCACTAGGTTAAATCAAAGAAAAACCTTGTGTATGCAATAGGGAGTGCATTTTACACCGGATCTTCATGAAATTTGATCAGAATGTTTGTCTGGATGCATTCTAGATCAAGTTTGAATATAAGTCATCTGGGGTTTAAAACTAGGTCACCCAGTCAGATCAAAGAACAATCTTGTGTATGCAATGGGGGCTGCATTTTACACTGCATATTCATAAAATTTAGTCAGAATGGTTGCCTTGTT
>NW_026462511.1:0-59335 GCF_021730395.1 Mercenaria mercenaria
CAAATGTTGAACTTTGGTAATATGTTTGCACCTAAGGTTTCTTATTTTTAGTAATTTTGTTATTAAGTAAAATGTGTACATGCCCTTCTTATTTCTATATAGAAAATCTGACCGCTGACTGATACCTTTCTGTCAATGTCGTAACAAATGACATATTACCGATAACAAATATATGTTTAAAAGCATAATACGTTTTCCTCGTTTATTATAGAATGCGCCACTCCTCATTTTTCAACGGTCTGTTATAAATTTTTCACAGATTAAAATTGGCGATATTTCCGACAGTGTTTTTTTTCTCCATTTCGCTGTCATGACCACCAACGTTGTCCTTTCAACACAGCGCAAAACGACATACTTGATTTACATTAATTCGAATTTAGTTTTTGTTTCTGTTGCTGGATAAAATGAAATAAAATCACAAAAATAATAAAAGTAGATGTTATTTCGGGTTTATGACAAAACATCGACAGACAAAACATCGACACGACAAAACGCCGACCCGACAGTTGATCGATGCGACAAAAGATCAACATGTCGCATAGTGTCGTGTCGGCGTTTTGTCGCATTTATGGTCGCAAAATAATTTTGATCATACGATTATCATACGATCATAATCATACAACTATCATTCATAAGCATTTACGTGCTCTAAGTGCGAGTGAAAGTCCGGATAGGACGAGTGGACCTCGCTGTATACTCGACCGACCGGGCGAGTGGTTTTTACGTCGTAACTTTACCAAAATTCAGAAATTACATCGAAATACGTCAAAAAAACTTTGAGATGGTTCAGTAGATTACCTGGATTGACTGGAATTTTCCCGCGAATCGTAAAGATATCAAAACGTCATGACGGTAATTTTCCATTACACGAGCACGTGCGACCTGTTGTAATATCTGATCTACAGCCTACACAAAAAAAAAAAACGCGCGTAGTGCATTCATTTTTTAATATTATCGCTTGATTTGTTTTCAACACCGATCTTGATTACTTATTTCTTTCTAAAAGTAAATAAATGATACATATTATGGGCATAAGATTGAGACTTTTGACCAGAAAGTACAAAAAAACAGAATAAAAAAATCTTAAATAATGAAAAAGCGTCAGCAATTTAAATACATGGAGTAAAACGATTTTTGGCAAACAGATTTCTGGCAGAATAGGTTACGTGACCTCGTGAACGTAGATAGAAATGTCGTTTTGAAATATATTATACGGGATATTGCGCATTCGCTTTTAATAACAAATTAAAGAAGAAACTTTTTTTCGGCGACGCCGTCTAAATTCGTTTTCGTTACCTATGCCACGTGACTTCAGTTAGCAAATCAAACTACTTGATAACGCATTATAGATAATTTATCAAAATGGAAGATTTATGCAACACTCTGCCTGATTGGACGAGAGTGTCAATTTCTTTCACTCTGTTGATTGTGCTACGCTGAGTGAAATGTAGACAAAGCGTTTATCCTAAACGACGCTGTTCACAGTTTTAAAGCTAACTTTGGCTCAGTATATTTAGCAAGAATATTGATATATCTCAAAATGATAAGTAAGTTTAATAAATATGATAAAAACCTGTTCAAATACCAACCTATATCAAATTAAAGAAAGGGCTGAATACGGTCTGCGTATCACATGAATAAGGTTGTGATAAGAGTCTTTTGTGTAGAGAAGTGCTTTTTAAAATATTTTCCTTGTTACAATTGTCGTCTGTATATGAAAAGGTTTCTTGCTTTTGTGACTTATTCAGATTGCATATTAAAATGAGTACTTGTTTGCTTTGATATATTTGTTATAAATTATTTAACTGATTTATTATATATGAATATCTTTCTTTAGTATGGTATGCAAATATTGAACCCAGTTGAAATCTGTTTTATTATATATATGCTATATAATGACTGAATCTCATTACACTGAAATGAAGGTACGCTGCATACAGTTTATCTATGTGATATGACTACGATCAAACTTTGCTTATGAAACAGAAATATTGAAATAATTACAACTGTATGTTTTGCTTGACCTTCACTTTTTTATAGGTGTGACGTCATTGTCCAAAGATTCATGAATAGCGAATATGCATTTGTTAAAACGGGATCAATTGGCCTATTTTAGAAATAAATAAAAATAATAAATAAAAAAAATCCTTTAACTGATTTTTTCTCATGTATTCTAATCAAACTTGATTTGTAGCATCTTTATTAGGCCCGCAGCCAACTTTGTTCAGCTGGGACATTTAACCCCTTTTAAGGGCTGCTAGAGCTAAAACTAGAAATGCCTTTATACAGCGTCTCATGAACAGCTTGGTGGATCTTTGTCATACTTGGTCTGGAGCATCATTATAAGGTCCTCTTCCAAATTTATTTATATAGGAACTTGGGCCCTATTAGGGACCACTATAGCTAAAAGTAGATATGCTTTCTTCGCATTAACCACTAAAATGTAATGGATTTTTATCAAACTCGATGTGTAACAATATCGTAAGGTCTCTTGCTATTTTGTTACAAATGGGGATAGGGACCAATTTAGCTAAAAATATAAACACGTTTAATGACCTCTTCTCATGAACCGCTTCATGAATCTTCATCAAACTACTGCTGTAATTATTCGTCTAAGGATAAACGAAACAAAATTGCAACCCTACGAAACCTTTGCGAAAAATTAAAAGAGAACCATTTAAATTGTTAAAGTGCGGTGTTTAGTTTTGTAAAATGTTAGATGAAAGATGAATGTTAGATGAAAAATTCATAAACTTCTTTCCTTATTACAATTCGCCGATCATCATTTTTAAAGATATTTCTTGTTATTGACTTCTACTTCTCAGCAATTTGAAAATTTGAAGAACACGGCATTGTGCTCTCCTATACATAGCTTACGCACGTTTACTGTACATGAGTGCGCATGTCCAAGTCAAATAAACGGACTTAGTCGACTATTACATTAAAGTGCATGACACAGTAAAACAAACCAATATCACGATTCTATTACATCTTTTATTCCAGAAATTGTATTGAGAAATTGTCATCCCGTTTCTATTTTTAACAAGGTAGTCTGAAAGATAGCTAAATCCCCCGCCACTGCTATGGATAGTGAAAGGGTAAACCTTTGATTTTAGCTGTGACCTTGACCTTGAACTGACATGGCTGACTCATGAATTCTGCACAACGTCTTGATGAGGTGATCATTTGACCCAAGTTTCATGAAAATCCTTCAAGGGGTTTAGGAGATACAGAGCTGAAACCTTTGAACTTCAGTTGTGACCTTGAGTTGACATGGCTGACTCATGAGTTCTTGATGAGGTGATCATTTGACCCAAGTTTCATGAAAATCCTTCAAGGGGTTTAGGAGATACAGAGTGGACACAAAATGGAAGGCTCAAACCTTCGACCCTCAGTTGTGACCTTGACCTTGAGCTGGCATGGTTGACTCATAATTTCTGCTCATCGTTTTGATGAGGTAATCATTTTACCCAAGTTTTATAAAATCCCTTCAAGGGGTTTAGGAGATATAGAGCGGACACGAAATGGAAGGCTCAAACCTTTGACCCTAAGTTGTGACCTTGACCTTGAGCCGGCATGACTGACTCATGGGTTCTGTACATCGTCTTGATGAGGTGATCATTTACCCCAAGTTTGATAAAATTCCTTCAAGGGGTTTAGGAGATGTAGAGCGGACACAAAATGGAAGGCTCAAACCTTTGACCTTGAGTTGTGACCTTGACCTTGAGCCGACAAGGCTCACCCATGGGTTCTGCACATCGTCTTGATGAGGTGATCATTTGACCCAAGTTTCATGAAAATCCTTCAAGGAGTTTAGAAGATATAGAGCGGACACAAAATGGAAGGCTCAAAACCTTTGACCCTAAGTTGTGACCTTGACCTCGAGCCGGCATGGCTGACTCATGAGTTCTGCATATCGTCTTGATGAGGTGATCATTTGACCCAAGTTTTATAAAATTCCTTCAAGGGGTTTATGAGATATAGAGCGGACACAAAATGGCAGGCTCAAACATTTGACCTTGAGTTGTGACCTTGACCTTGAACCGACAAGGCTGACTCATGGGTTCTGCACATCACCCTGATGAGGTGATCATTTGACCCAAGTTTCATGAAAATCCTTCAAGGGGTTTAGGAGATATGGACCGGACACGATTTTGTTACGGACGGAAGGACGGACGCAGACCATTACTATAATCCCTCCGCCACGGCGGGGGATAAACAAGGCTTAACAAGCTGTATATATTACTGCTCTCACTCTTTTAACAACATGAATATCATGTATCATGTAACATAGCAACATGCTTTTAACAACTGCCCCGACCTCTCAGTTATGATCAGAGATTGATTGTTGGGAGTATCTCCGTAGATGTAGATGAAAACAGAAGTCACGGAAAACTTTTACCGAATAAGGACACTTTATACATTTTAAAGCATTATCGCATATTGCGGCAGTTTTCCTTTGATCTTTGCAGTATGTTAAACACGGTAACACACATTATTACTACAAAATCTGTGCTGATATTTTACAAAACTGTTACGATATATATCAACACAGAAATCTCTATAGAGTTTCATTAGAAAAAAAGTGTTGCGATATATATCAGCACAGTAAAACTGTTCCGATATATATCGCAACACTTTTTCTCTATTGAGGTGCTATCGAGGGAGTATAATTTTTTCCTTTCAAAGAAAAGATGATTTTAGCTCCAATTTACAGTTCACAGGGAAAGAATTATCACAAACACCTACATTTATAAATTAAAGAATAAATAAACTAGAATATTTCAAAAACTCGATAGCTATCGCCAAATTCAGAAATACATGAAATTCTGAGATTTCTCTATTTGATTTTTTTTACAAACAAAAAAAAACAACAAGTTTTACTTATGTTTGGCCAATGAAATGCAAAGATTTAAAACCAATGCAGAAATCTGTTGGATACTTTTATCTGGGGAACACATTTTCTAAAACAGAAGTTCTAGTGTTTCAGTCAGCGAGGCGCAGAAAGGGAATCAAAAGAGTAAGAATAATAATAAACAAATTTAAATGAAAATAATATATAAATTTTAATGATAAAACTATGCGATAAAACAGTTATAATATGTAATGCTCGTGTGTTACCAGGATATATCAGAGCTAGGGGTACATCTCGGTATTTTTCTCTGCACATTTTCTTTGATTTGGGCCTAACTAACCAAAGAGCTATACTTCTTTGGCCTAACCGAGTGTTTGCGTCGATAAACTCCGTCCATACTGAAATGTACACGCGCAACTCCTGATGACATGTCGGGTAAGCTTCAAAGGCATGTACCGAGGTCACGGAGGGCAAGTGTTTGAGTGATTCGCAAGTAAACGGCGGGAAACGTCTTTTGGGTAGTACTACAGTAGAGTAACGTGTTATTTCCCCTACTGTTGCTCGAGCCATTTGCATGTATAAGCATGTAAACGGGATAAATGGCGCCATTTTTTCTTTTCATATCTTGGTTTATATGTAAGCATTAGTTTGTGAGGTATGATATTGTTTTACTTGCTGTTATTGATGAAAATTCAGATACTGGTAGTAGCTTTATAATACTGATTCGGTTTGTCATATGAGCATAAAAGTTGAGGCATCGCCTACTGTGGCAGCCATTTGACTCAAAATTTTACATGGAAATTTTCATAAAAATAAAAGATGACTAGATCTAAGTGGTAACAATAAAGTCAATAAATTTGTCATAATTATGTTTTAAATATCCATATGCAAGTAGAAGGATGTGCATTTTACTACCTGTATTATGCCTTTATTCGATATTTTTCTATGACAAAATTTTGCAATTTTATCTGCAGTCAAACTCAATATATATTCAATACATTTCAAAGATAATTACAGCCAATTGTAAAGCAGACCGTGAAGAATAAAGTCTTCAGAAATTATTTTGAAATTTTACCTGATTACTGAATTATACACAAAAATCCCAACACCATCAATTTATCCAATTTGTGTTATCTGTTTACACATAATTTACATGTATATAAACAGGTGATATTATAGGATTGTGTATAGGTTTACCTGGCTACCTGTGGTCAGTATTAAATGCATGTACAAACAACATTTTAAATTAAATTTACATGGGGTTGTCTTTTTATGTCTAATGCAATAACCAGGAACAATTTCGACAAAAATCCGTAGGAGTTTGCAGTATACATATTGTACTATGAAATTAACTAAATTTTGTCTTTGTAATATTTTTTATATTGGAGTTCTACTGCACATAAAATTTCAAAATTTTGGGGTAAATTTTCGGTCTAAACGAGACTCAAATATTTTACAAGCGGCATATGTACTATAAATCATCATATGCTTCTTATGTTGATGATAATTTGACCAGCTGTTAAGGCTTTAGTGCAATTTTCAAGAGAAAAATACTCGGCCTGAAAATATGAACTGATACCGAATTGTGACTGTGGCGATGCCTTAAGGGTACAGTGCTTTAAAATAGGGTATAGCGGATTTTAGGGTATAGCTGGGAAAATACGGACAATTTTTACAACCCAGCATTGGACGCTTCATATCTTCCCACCGCGCATTAACTCTGGTACAAGAACATTAAATATATATTCGGATATCTTTACGTTTGGTATTACTGTTTGGTTATAGTGTTCCATGCACTCATAATATAGTAAACAGCATGTTTTCAACCAGAGTCAAAAACGGTATAACTCGGACGCGGTAGTAAAAATACGGACACAGAATCGGAAAAATTCGGACATCCTGATTGTGATAGGGAAAATACGGACGATCAATTCTTTTTAAAAAATACTGTTTAATACATTCATATATTGTGGTGAAAAAAGGTATGTACTTGCATTTAATTAATAAGGCTATATGAACTAGCCCGGCTACAAAGATTGTTCATTTAAAAACATATATTCTAAAGTTACGTTTCGTTTTTTCAGCTTGGTTGTTTTAGATAACTTTAAACTTTTCTGTTCACATCTCCACTTGTCAGAAATGGCCGATCTGTATTATCTCTAGGTATTAGTATGTCATTTTATAGGAAGTCATACAACCTTATTTTTTTATTTACGCATTAACCGGGAACTGTTTAGGACTCCTTTGATCATGGTTACAATGGTCACGTAGTACATAAGGCTGGACTAAACTGAACCTTCTTCGATTTTATATTTCCAGAAAATCATAGTTTCAAATCTGGATCTACATAGTTTTTGATTTATATTCAGATAATGTTACATTGTTCTTCTCTAAAAGTTCTTCAACTTTCGGTATGTTCACACCTTTGCAATAGAAACCGTTGTTACATCTTTGAGCTACGCACACACCCCCCCCCCCCCCCCCCCCCCCCACCCCACCCCTCATCTGGACACAGGTTCGAATTTGGGCTTTAGTAGGATTGGCCCTTCAATTAGGCTTTGTAGGGAAACCTCTTATATCAAAGCTGTGCCTGAAAGTTTTAAGAATGCACAACAATGGGTGCAACGCTGATCGTTATGAATTGCTACTGCATGTTTATCAAATGGATTATTTGGTTCGCATATGCAATAGTAACTTTCTCCAGCTGTCAAAAGCCGGTTGCCATGGTGATGCATCCCGACCCAAATACTGAATAAACAATGACCTTCGCTATCCTCATCATCAATTAACTTTTTGTAAGCATAAACATCTAGTTCTGCAGAATCAACTTAATATAGACTTTAGATTATTGACCATGACTTGGCTTGCAATTATCATTTAATATACGTATTAAAATGGACAAAACTAAAATTGACACTTGGTCAGATGTTTATCCAAGCACGCAAGCCCATATTAATAAGGGGCCATATGGGCTATATCTGGGCAAATGTACCATACGAGTCCCATATGGGACCGATATTGTAATTATTCGCCTTGATACACCAATGTATTCATTCTGAAGCCCATATGGGACCCATGCCAATCCCGTTTGCAAATCCAGTGTGGGTCCCATATAGAAAAAATAAGGGTCCCATATATTTTGCTAGCTGGGATAGGCCTAATTTCTTGCGTTGTCTAATTCTGAGACATGTTTCTGGTTTCTACAATTGCACGTCCGTATTTTCACTATAATGCAAATCTGATAGGAAAAATTCGGACAGTTTGTTTTTGCTTTATTTTTGGTGTTTTGGTACTTTATAAGCTTAAAAGATACAATTGTTAAAGAAATTAAACACTGAAAAATGATTTCGAACATTTTATATAATGCTTAAGATTGGTGGTAAACCTGAAATAGATCTTTAAACCTGATCGGTGTATATTGCTAGTGTGTCGATGTTTACACAAGAATGGAAAAAGAGCATTCGTAGTTGTATTCGAGCAAGTTCCCTAATGTCATATTTATTATAACGTCATTGGTTTTTTGAATGGTTTGGACAGGGGGTGTCATTAATTGTTCTGCATATTTTCTTCATAAGCTTATGAAGTAGAATACTTGACGATATCAGTTTCCCCTGTTGGTGTCCGTATTTATACCTATGTCTGTATTTTCCCGGATGTACCCTATAGGATAGCTTGGTAAATTTTATACTTAGACTTGAATTATTGTATAAATTTTCATATCATTCTTTTATTGGCATGCAAACTGACACTCTGACATACATTTTAAATGTTTGCTTTTTGTGTTATTTTTCATATGTCATCAATTAAAAATTGAAGCTATCCTCTACTGACTAAATCAGTGTGTATGTAAAAAAACATCAACGATTGAAAAGTATTTGATAGAAATTTAAAAAGCTGAATGTTTTTGAAAAGATAATACATTGTTATTCTGATTTATAGTGAAAATATATTGGGAAGTTTGTTTAGATGTGGATTTTAAACTAATAATGGAAAAAATGACCAAAACTATCCTGTACAACCTAAATCGGCGCATATGTAAACAATGGCATGGAGAAAAAAAAACATGAATTTCTATTAGAAGCTGGATGTTTTGAAAAAATATAGCTGTTTTCTGTCCGATGTACAGAAAAAAAACTACTAAATTTCATTTCTATGAATTGGAGAACTGGAAAAATAAGTTAGCTATCCGCTGTACCCTAAAGCACTGTAGATTTCCAGGAAGCACAAAGCACAGCATTGATTGAAACGTTGCAAAATAAAGCCAGGTTCTTCATTCGAGTTGAAAGTTTAGTTTAAGCTGTCTAATTTTTAATATGCTCCCTGAAGTGGTCCCATTTTTAGCTTGACTACGAAGTGGATGGAGAGCTATCCTATTCGCCCTGGCGTCAGCGTCTTCCGGCATTATCACAAGTTGGTTAAAGTTTTGATGCACTTCCTCATTTTTAGCTCACCTGAGCACAAAGTGCTCAAGGCGAGCTTATGTGATCACCAGGGCTTCGGAAATTTGCCAGTTTGTCGGTTTTGGACCGATTTTTGACTTTTCAGACCGATTCATGAAGTGAAAAAACGAAAAAAATTGGTCCCATAAAAATGGAGAAAAGTATAAATTTCGGTCTGATATCTCAATACACGACCACCTGTCAAGCAGGAAATTGTTGGTCGCACCTTCAGATAATCAATAAACGTGTCAATCGGTCTGATTGTCACTTTGATAATCGGTCCGTAATTAGCACGTGACGCAATCAGTGCTCGCGCGGCACATCCTTTAATGTTTGCAGACAGCCGACTGCAATGTATTAAACATTTTTGACTGGTTTCCAATTGTTTCTGACTGGATCCAAATCATTTCGACGGGGATCCACTTCATTTATTTAGAATCCGACGGATGGCTTATTTCAAAAGGCTGTTTGATCACGGGTAAAAAACAAATGGTCACTGCATTTAATCAACGAGCTATAATTGTACATTATAGGTCTTTGATTTAATGAGACATCACACGGAAAACAGATAAAAATAATTTCTATAATTGCTTGATTAGGAAAAATTACATGATTCATTTTTTGGGGCTCCAGTTGAAACAAGTGCAGAAAATCGTCTTTGCAACCCGACCGTACAAAAAAGAAAAAGAAAAAAATGGACTGGCAAACACGAATGATAAAGCAAACCGGGGTGGCGCTGTTTATCAAATCGGTCTTTTAAAAAACGTTTCAAAATGAAATTTTGTTTACATCAGAAGAGAACATATAACTTTATAAAATGTAGTTGCTTACTGAAGTACAACGTAAGTGAAATGAAATATCCGTGGCCAACCCGCGTGATCTTTTGGTACATGCGGGAAATTCAATCTCAGCGTTCACATAACGGACACATTCAGTCCGCGGCAGAGTATTCTTAAAATACTGAGGCTGTTTAGCAGAGAATATATGTCGTGTAATTCACTTTGACGCATTGTATTTTATAGAATCCCGTCAAAGAATGAGGAAACATCACAAAGTATCTGCTGTGTATACGGTACCGAAGTCACATGCGTTGGCTTTTAGACTAGTTACGTGCCCCGGCAATTTTATCCTTGCAAGTATTTTCTCGGAAAAACATCGAAATTTAAACAAAGTAACGATCACTCATAACACGGAATAACTGTCTTCATTGTATGGTAACCCGCGGTGACCGGTAACTCATATTTAATGAATGACATGCTTATTTCTTTACTCTATCACGTTTTACAAAATGTGTAATATTGAGAATGCGGTGGGTGGGGTAGTGCCGATATCAGGATTTTCGTTTCGGACCGATGGAGTTATCAAAATTTCTGGAGCCCTGGTGATCGCCGTGTTCGTCGTCGTCCATCGTCCGTTGTCATCAACGATTTGACTGTTAACACTCTAGAGGTCTCAATTTTGGCTCAGTCTTAATGAAACTTGGTCAGAATGTTACCCTCAATAAAATCTGGGACGAGTTTGATATTGGGTCATCTGGGATCAAAAACTAGGTCACCAGGTCAAATCAAAGGAAAAGCTTGTTAACACTCTAGAGGCCACATTTATGATTGTATCTTCATGAAACTTGGTCAGAATGTTAATCTTGATGATCTTTAGGTCACAGGGTTTGAATTTAAGCTCGCATACTTGCGAAATGCGAGTGCAAATTTCAGACTTCGAGGTGAGATTTCAGACACCAGCATTTTTTTGCGAGTGAAAATTTTTGGCCGAATAATGTGCATATCTAACGGTCGTCTCGATCTTACACTGTTCTTTCTTTAACAACTCGCAGTCATTGCAGCGCATTGTCATTTGCAGAACGAATTTCGGAGCACTCTTTCATCTTTCGTTACATGTCCCGTGCGCATGTCTTTTCAACTGCTGACAAGTACCTGCGCCAATTTTGATGACGTTTACCGCATCCGGTGGGTTTTTTGGTAATCTATAATAAGTTACTATTTATATAGCGCAAATACGATTGGCTGGACTCGTCACGTGGATGTTTGTGTTAATGTTCTAATAAAGTGACAAGTCGCGTAAAATGCAAGTTGTTTTTTCATTTAGCAAGTTAAAAAAAAATACCACTTGCGAAAAAATGCAAGTAGAAAATCTGGCTAATTCGAACCCTGGGTCAAGTTCGAATCTGGGTCATGTGGGGTCAAAACCTAGGTCAAATCAAAGGAAATGCTTGTTAACACTCTAGAGGCCACATTTATGACCATATCTTAATGAAACTTTGTCAGAATGTTAATTTTGATGATCTTTAGGTCAAGTTCGAATCTGGGTCAGGTGGGGTCAAAAACTAAGTCTCAGGTCAAATCAAAGGAAAAGCTTGTTAACACTCTAGAAGCTATATTTATGATAATATCTGTATGAAACTTGGTCAGAATGTTAACTTTGATGATCTTTAGGTCAAGTTCAGATCTGGGTCAGGTGGGAACAGAGACTAGGCCACCAGGTCAAATCAAAGGAAAAGCTAGTTAACACACTAGAAGCCACATTTATGACAGTACCATAATAAAACTTGGTCAGAATATTAATCTTGATGATCTCTAGGTCAAGTTGAAATCTGGGTCAGATAGGGTCAAAAACTAGGTCACCAGGGCAAATCAAAGGAAAAGCTTGTTAACACTCTAGAGGCCACATTTATGACTGTATCTTCATGAAACTTGGTCAGAATGTTAACCTTGATGATTTTTAGGTCAAGTCTGAATCTTGGTCATGTGGAATGTGACCTACTGACCTACTTTTTTGTTTTTTAAGATACAGCCGTGAAATTTGTATGTCTTATACAGTTTTGCACACCGATCTTTAAAATGACTTTAGTGACCATGAATGTGACCCACTGACCCACTTTCTTTAGGTGAGCAATACAGGGCCTTCCAGGCCCTCGTGTTTCATCCCCCGTCACGAGTGATGGGGGGGGGTTATAGGAATGGTTTCCGTCCTTCTGTTTGTCCATCAGAAACATTTTATGTCTGCTCGATATCTCCTAAACCCCTTGAACGATTTTCATGAAACTCTGGTCAAATGATCACCTCATCAAGACGATATGCAGAACCCATGACTCATGGCATGATTTAGCCATGTCGGCTTAAGGTCAAGGTCACATCTCAAGGTCAAAGGTTTGAGCCTTCCATTTCATGTCCGCTCTGTATCTCTTAAACCCCTTGGAGGATAATCATGAAACTGGGATCAAATGATCACCTCATCAAGATAATGTGCAGAACTTATGAGTCAGTATTGTCAGCTCAAGGTCAAGGTCACATCTCAAGGTCAAAGGTTTGAGCCTTCCGTATTGTGTCCGCTCTGTATCTCCTAAACCCCTTGGATGATAATCATGAACCTTGGGTCAAATGATCACCTCATCAAGAGGATGTGCAGAACTTTTGAGTAAGCCATGTTTGCTCGAGGTCAAAGGTTTGAGCCTTCAATTTTGTGTCCGCTCTGTATCACCTAAACCCATTGAAGGACAATCATAAAACTTGGGTCAAATGATCACCTCATCAAGACGATATGCAGAGCCATGTCAGCTTAAGGTCAAGGTCACAAGTCAAGGTCAAAGGTTTGAGCCTTCCATTTTGTGTCCAGTCTGTATCTCCTAAATGCCTTGAAGGATTTTCATGAAACTTAGGTCAAATGATCACCACATCAAGAAGATGTGAAAAACTCATGAGTTAGCCATATTGGCTCATGGTCAAGGTCACGACTCTGGTCAAATGTTTGAGCCTTCCATTTTGGAATTTCAAGAAACTTGGGTCAAATGATCACCTCATCAAGACGATGTGCAGAACTCATGAGTCAGCCATATCGGCTTAAGGGCAAGGTCACAACTCGGGGTCTAATGTTTGAGCCTTCAATTTTGTGTCCGCTCTGTATGTCCTAAACCCCTTGAAGGATTTTAATGAAACTTGGGTCAATTAATCACCTCATCAAGACAATGTGCAGAACTCATGAATCAGCCTTGTTGGCTCAAGGTCAAGGTCACAAGTCTGAAAGTCAAAGGTTCATATCAAAGTATCTGTACTAAACGCTGCTGCTGATAAGCCTTTTTGAAAACTCGATAATCTTGTAGCTTTGATCGTTAACTTTCGTAAATTTACGTCTCCAATATTTACCGGGATTTTCAATAAAATCGATATCTAAATTCTAATTAATGACTCAATGGGCAATCTTGTTTTTACTATGAAATGCTAATGGTGGTAGGAAAACGTCAGTAAATATCTAGACAGGAAGATCTATAGTTACGTAATATTTGTTCAATATTAATTTGCGATGAGCATTTTTGTGTTTAATCAATTCAATGTCAAAGCATATTAATTCATTGTTTTTTAGCTCACCTGTCACATAGTGACAAGGTGAGCTTTTGTGATCGCGCAGCGTCCGTCGTCTGTGCGTAAACTTTTGCTTGTGACCACTCTAGAGGTCACATTTTTTGTGGGATCTTTATGAAAGTTGGTCAGAATGTTTATCTTGATGATATCTAGGTCAAGTTGGAAACCGGGTCACATGCTGTCAAAAACTAGGTCAGTAGGTCTAAAAATAGAAAAACCTTGTGACCTCTCTAGAGGCCATATATTTCATAAGATCTTCATGAAAATTGGTCAGAATGTTCATCTTGATGATATCTAGGTCAAGTTCGAAACTGGGTCATGTGCCATCAAAAACTAGGTCAGTAGGTCTAAAAATAGAAAAACCTTGTGACCTCTCTAGAGGCCATATATTTCACAAGATCTTCATGAATATTGGTCAGAACGTTCACCTTGATGATATCTAGGTCAAGTTTGAAAATGGGTCACATGCCATCAAAAACTAGGTCAGTAGGTCAAATAATAGAAAAACCTTGTGACCTCTCTAGAGGCCATATATTACAAAGATCTTCATGAAAATTGGTCAGAACGTTCACCTTGATGATATCTAGGTCAAGTTCGAAACTGGGTCACGTTCCATCAAAAACTAGGTCAGTAGATCTAAAAATAGAAAAACCTTGTGACCTCTCGAGGGGCCATATTTTTCATGGTATCTTCATGAATATTGGTCAGAGTGTTCACCTTAATGATATCTAGGTCAAGTTCGAAACTGGGTTACGTGGGGTCAAAAACTAGGTCAGTAGTTCTAAAAATAGAAAAACCTTGTGACCTCTCTAGAGGCCATATTTCTCAATGGATCTTCATGAAAATTGGTCAGAATGTTCACCTTGATGATATCTAGGTCAAGTTTGAAACTGCATCACGTGCGGTCAAAAACTAGGTCAGTAGGTCTGAAAATAGAAAAACTTTGTGACCTCTCTAGAGGCCATGGGATCTTTATGAAAATTGGTCAGAATGTTTACCTTGATGATATCTAGGTCAAGTTCGAAACTGGGTCAGGTGCGGTCAATAACTAGGTCAGTAGATCTATAAATAGAAAAACCTTGTGACCTCTTTAGAGGCCATATTTTTCAAGAGATCTTCATGAAAATTGGTCAGAATGTTCACCTTGATGATATCTAGGTCAAATTCGAAACTGGGTCACGTGCGGTCAATAACTAGGTCAGTAGATCTATAAATAGAAAAACCTTGTGACCTCTTTAGAGGCCATATTTTTCAAGAGATCTTCATGAAAATTGGTCAGAATGTTCACCTTCATGATATCTAGGTCAAGTTCGAAACTGGGTCACGTGGGGTCAAAAACTAGGTCAGTAGATCTAAAAATAGAAAAACCTTGTGACCTCTCTAGAGGCCATATTTTTCAAGAGATCTTCATGAATATTGGTCAGAATGTTCACCTTGATGATATCTATGTCAAGTTTGAAACTGGGTCATGTGGGGTCAAAAACTAGGTCAGTAGGTCTAAAAATAGAAAAACCTTGTGACCTCTCTAGAGGCCATATTTCTCAATGGATCTTCATGAAAATTGGTCAGAATGTTCATCTTGATGATATCTAGGTCAGGTTTGAAACTGGGTCATGTGTGGTCAAAAACTAGGTCAGTAGGTCTGAAAATAGAGAAACTTTGTGACCTCTCTAGAGGCCATATTTTTCATGGGATCTTCATGAAAATTGGTCAGAATGTTCATCTTGATGATATCTAAATCAAGTTCGAAACTGGGTCACGTGCGGTCAAAAACTAGGTCAGTAGGTCTAAAAATAGAAAAACCTTGTGATGTCTCTAGAGGGCATATTTCTCAATGGATCTTCATGAAAATTGGCGAGAATGTTCAGCTTGATGATATCTAGGTCGAATTCATAACTGGGTCATGTGCGGTCAAAAACTAGGTCAGTAGGTTGAAAAATAGAAAAACCTTGTGACCTCTCGAGAGGCCATATTTTTCACGAGATCTTCATGAAAATTGGTGAGAATGTTCACCTTGATGATATCTAGGTCAAGTTTAAAAGTGGGTCACGTGCCTTCAAAAACTAGGTCATTAGGTCAAATAATAGAAAAACCTTGTGACCTCTCTAGAGGTCATATTTTTCAATGGATCTTCATGAAAATTGGTCAGAATTTTTTATCTTGATGATATTTAGGTCACATGTGCTCTAAAACTAGGTCACTATGTCAAATAGTAGAAATAATGACGTCATACTCAGTTCAGCACTGGGTCATGTGGGGATAGGTGAGCGATTCAGGACCATCATGGTCCTCTTGTATATGTTTACACTAGAAAAATTGAATTACTGGGTTGACTTGCTGAAGCCACGTTGATTTTTTTGGGGTGGGGGGGGGGTTGTGTTTGCTATAACTAAATTATTTCTTCTTCATTAAAATAGGACTGATATCCAGATTGTACAACAACAAAAAAAAAGAGAAACTTTTTAGATATCAGAAAATTACTAATTTTTTCCTAAAGTGAATTATTATAAGTTGGAAACACATAAGAATATGTTGTTTTTACTAATTTTTCTATTCAAAATTGAAAAACGTTTGCGGTAAACAGTCTTAATTATAAAGCTTTATATCTAGCAACTTTTAGATACGTATCCTGCGTTATGTATTTGTCAAGAGCGCAAGTTAATGTTTATTGCTGCTGCGACCTGGGTTCAGTTCCCGACTTGTGCATGTTTTTTGTGTTCCCCCCCACCTGGGGGCATATAGATTTGCCCTTGTCCGTCTGTCCGAAGTTCGTGACGTGCCTAGCTCAAAAAGTATTTGATATAAATCGATGAAACCTTGCATGAGTCTTTATTATGATATGAACTTGTGCATCTCCTATTTTTCGTCTGGCACCACCCCCTAATTTTAGAGTTATGGCCCCTGAAATAGTCAAAAATGCACATTTTCACCTTATGACACGCCTAGTTCACAAAGTATTTGATATAGGTTCATGAAACTTTGCATGAGTCTTAATCATGATATGAATTTGCGCACCTTCTATTTTTTATCTGGGTTTGCCCCCTATTTCTAGATTTATGGCCCCTGAAATAGTCAAAAGTGCACATTTTCACCTTGTGACAGGCCTAGCTCAAAAAGTATTTGATATAAATTGATGAAACCTTGCATGAGTCTTTATCATGATATGAACTTACGCACCTACTATTTTTCTTCTGGCTCTGCCCCCTAAATTTAGAGTTATGGCCCCTGAAATAGTCAAAAATGCACATTTTCACCTTGTGACATGCCTAGCTAAAAAAGTATTTCATACAGATTCATGAAACCTTGCATGAGTCTTAATCATGATATGAACTTGCGCACCTCCTATTTTTATACGCCCGAAGGGATGTATTATGTTATGACGCTGGTGTCCGTCCGTCTGTCCGTCAGCAATTTCGTGTCCGCTCTGTAACTCTTGAACCCCTTGAAGGATTTTGAGGAAACTTTACACAAATGTTCACCAAATGTGCAGAGCGCATGTTTTGGATGTCTCGCTTCAAGGTCAAGGTCACACTTGGGAGTCAAAGGTCATATCAGTTTGTTTCTTGTCCGCTCTGTAACTCTTGAACCCCTTGAAGGATTTCAAAGAAACTTGACACAAATGTTCACCACACCAAGACGACGTGCAGAGCGCATGTTCCGGATGACTTGCTTCAAGGTCAAGGTCACACTTAGGGGTCAAAAGTCATATCAGTTTGTTTCGTGTCCGCTCTGTAACTCTTGAACTACTGGAAGGATTTCAAAGAAACTTGGCAGAAATGTTCACCACATTGTAACGATATGCAGAGCACATGTTCCGGATGACTCGCTTCAAGGTCAAGGTCACACTTAAGGGTCAAAGGTCATATATGACTTTGCATTGTATATATTGCTCTGCATTGCAGTGCTCTTGTTAGCTCGACTATTCGAAGAATAGTCTAGCTATTCTACTCACCCTGGCGTCGGCGTCGGCGTCACACCTTGGTTAAGTTTTTGCATGCAAGTACATACAGCCATCAATTAAAGGCATATAGCTTTGAAACTTATTTTTTCTTTTTCTAGGTCAATTACCAACCTCTCTTGGTCAAGTCCCATAACTCTGACATGTATTTTGAGCAAATTATGCCCCCTTTTGGACTTAGAAAATTTTGGTAAAGTTTTACATGCAAGTTACTATTTCCAAAACTAATGCAGATATTGATTTGAAACTTCACATGTGTCTTCGGGGTTATAAAACTAGTTGATAGCAGCAAGTCCCATAACTCTGACTTTCATTTTAACCAAATTATGCCCCCTTTTGGACTTAGAAAATTCTGGTTAAAGTTTTGCGTGCAAGTACATACAGCTATTTCTAAAAGGCATATAGATTTGAAACTTATTTTTTCTTTTTCTAGATCAATTACCAACCTCACTGGGTCAAGACCCATAACTCTGACATGTATTTTGAGCAAATTATGCCCCCTTTTAGACTTAGAAAATTTTGGTTAAAGTTTTACATGCAAGTTACTGTCTCCAAAACTAATGCAGATATTGATTTGAAACTTCACATGTGTCTTCGGGCTTATAAATCTAGTTGATAGCAGCAAGTCCCATAACTCTGACCTTCATTTTGGCCAAATTATGCCCCCTTTTGGACTTAGAAAATTTTGGTTAAAGTTTTACATGCAAGTTACTGTCTCCAAAACTAATGCAGATATTGATTTGAAACTTCACATGTGTCTTCGGGGTTATAAAACTAGTTGATAGCAGCAAGTCCCATAACTCTGACTTTCATTTTAACCAAATTATGCCCCCTTTTGGACTTAGAAAATTCTGGTTAAAGTTTTGCGTGCAAGTACATACAGCTATTTCTAAAAGGCATATAGATTTGAAACTTATTTTTTCTTTTTCTAGATCAATTACCAACCTCACTGGGTCAAGACCCATAACTCTGACATGTATTTTGAGCAAATTATGCCCCCTTTTAGACTTAGAAAATTTTGGTTAAAGTTTTACATGCAAGTTACTGTCTCCAAAACTAATGCAGATATTGATTTGAAACTTCACATGTGTCTTCGGGCTTATAAATCTAGTTGATAGCAGCAAGTCCCATAACTCTGACCTTCATTTTGGCCAAATTATGCCCCCTTTTGGACTTAGAAAATTTTGGTTAAAGTTTTACATGCAAGTTACTGTCTCCAAAACTAATGCAGATATTGATTTGAAACTTCACATGTGTCTTCGGGGTTATAAAACTAGTTGATAGCAGCAAGTCCAATAACTCTGACTTTCATTTTTACCAAATTATGCCCCCTTTTGGACTTAGAAAATTCTGGTTAAAGTTTTGCGTGCAAGTACATACAGCTATTTCTAAAAGGCATATAGATTTGAAACTTATTTTTTCTTTTTCTAGATCAATTACCAACCTCACTGGGTCAAGACCCATAACTCTGACATGTATTTTGAGCAAATTATGCCCCCTTTTAGACTTAGAAAATTTTGGTTAAAGTTTTACATGCAAGTTATTATCTCCAAAACTAATGCAGATATTGAATTGAAACTTCACATGTGCCTTCGGGGTTATAAAACTAGTTGATAGCAGCAAGTCCCATAACTGATATGCATTTTGGTCAAATTATTCCCCCTTTTGAACTTAAAACTCTTTTGATATTTAACCTTTTTGGGTAATATTTTCCTGCTTCTGGGACAATATTTCGAATAGTCGAGCTTGGCTGTCATATGGACAGCTCTTGTTTTTATTTGGCAGATCTCTTTTTTGTACTTGCAATAATTTTTTTTAATTACTTCCCTTTTATGTTACTATAAATAGCTTATTTTGAAACTTTTTTATTATTGGCCGTAGGGAAAAACCGAGACCTCTTTTCTGTGGTACAACATGGATGGTACCTCCAATTTTAAGGTGTATTTTTACATACCTGTACCTGATAAGGATTTTTTTAGACTTAGATTTGTTTTTTGAAGTTTTCCTGTCGTTGTTCCAGTCCTTTGGGGCTACAACAGTCAAGTTCTTAAAATTTTGCTCCCATCCTATGATGTAAGCCTTCGGGCGTATATTGCCCCGCTTGGCGGCGCTCTTGCTCATCTGGGTCCGCCCCCTATTTCTAGAGTTATGGCCCCTGAAATAGTCAAATATGCACATTTTCATCTTGTGACACGCCTAGCTCAAAAAGTATTTGATATAAATTGATGAAACCTTGCATGAGTCTTTATCCTGATATGAACTTGAAACCTCCTATTTTTCATCTGGGTTCGCCCCCTATTTCCAGAGTTATGGCCCCTGAAATAGTAAAAAGATGCACATTTTCACCAAATTATGTGCCTCACTCAAAAAGTATTTAATGTAAATTCGTGAAACCTTGCTTGAGTCTTTATCATAATGTAACCTTGCACACTTGGCATTCTTCTTGAGAATTTTAGCGTTTATTACAGAGTTATGAAATAGCCAAAATTGCGGATTTTTTGTTTGTGATGCTCATAGCTCAGAAAGTATATGGTATAGAATAAAGAATCCTTTTCATAAATTTTTTTTGAGGCTATACCCCATTAAGACTGCAAACATTTGAATTATTTCCCCTTATTTGTGACAAATGTACAGGTGGGGGGCACACCCTGTGTCCTACAGGCTAATTCTAGTTGTTTGTTTTTTAGCTCACCTGTCACAAAGTGACAAGGTGAGCTTTTGTGATCGCGCGGTGTCCGTCGTCCGTCCGTGTGTGCGTCCGTAAACTTTTGCTTGTGACCACTCTAGAGGTCACATTTTTCATGGGATCTTTATGAAAGTTGGTCAGAATGTTCATCTTGATGATATCTAGGTCAAGTTCGAAACTGGGTCACGTGCCTTCAAAAACTAGGTCAGTAGGTCTAAAAATAGAAAAACCTTGTGACCTCTCTAGAGGCCATATATTTCACAAGATCTTCATGAAAATTGGTCAGAATGTTCACCTTGATGATATCTAGGTCAAGTTCGAAACTGGGTTACGTGCCATCAAAAACTAGGTCAGTAGGTCTAAAAATAGAAAAACCTTGTGACCTCTCTAGAGGCCATATATTTCACAAGATCTTCATGAAAATTGGTCATATTCATCTTGATGATATCTAGGTCAAGTTCGAAACTGGGTCACATGCCATCAAAAACTAGGTCAGTAGGTCAGATAATAGAAAAACCTTGTGACCTCTCTAAAGGCCACATTTTTCATGGGATCTGTATGAAAGTTGGTCTGAATGTTCATCTTGATGATATCTAGGTCAAGTTCGAAACTGGGTCACGTGCGGTCAAAAACTAGGTCAGTAGGTCTAAAAATAGAAAAACCTTGTGACCTCTCTAAAGGCCATATATTTCATGAGATCTTCATGAAAATTGGTCAGAATGTTCACCTTGATGATATCTAGTTCAAGTTCGAAACAGGGTCATGTGCGGTCAAAAACTAGGTCAGTAGGTCTAAAAATAGAAAAACCTTGTGACCTCTCTAGAGGCCATACATATGAATGGATCTCCATAAAAATTGGTCAGAATGTTCACCTTGATGATATCTAGGTCAAGTTTGAAACTGGGTCACGTGCCTTCAAAAACTAGGTCAGTAGGTCAAATAATAAAAAAAAACCTTGTGACCTCTCTAGAGGCCATACTTTTCATGGGATCTGTATGAAAGTTGGTCTGAATGTTCATCTTCATGATATCTATGTCAAGTTTTAAACTGGGTCAATTGCGGTCAAAAACTAGGTCAGTAGGTCTAAAATTATTAAAATCTTTTGACCTCTCTAGAGGCCATATTTTTCAATGGATCTTCATTAAAATTGATCTGAATGTTCACCTTGATGATATCTAGGTCAGTTTCGAAACTGGGTCACGTGCGGTCAAAAACTAGGCCAGTAGGTATAAAAATAGAAAAACCTTGTGACCTCTCTAGAGGCCATATTTTTCATGAGATCTTCATGAAAATTAGTGAGAATGTTCACCTTGATGATATCTAGATAAAATTCAAAACAGGGTCACGTACCTTCGAAAACTAGGTCAATAGGTCAAATAATAGAAAAACCTTGTGACCTCTCTAGAGACCATATTTTTCAATGGATCTTCTTGAAAATTGGTCAGAATTTTTATCTTGATAATATCTAGGTCAAGTTCAAAACTGGGTCACATGAGCTCAAAAACTAGGTCACTATGTCAAATAATAGAAAAAACGACATCATACTCAAAACTGGGTCATGTGGGAAGAGGTGAGCGATTCAGGACCATCATGGTCCTCTTGTTTGTTTTTTTAGCTCACCTGAGCACGAAGTGCTCAAGGTGAGCTTTTGTGATCGCCCTGTGTCCGTCGTCCATCCGTGGTCAACAATTTGACTCTTAACACTCTAGAGGTCACAATTTTGGCCTAATCTTAATGAAACTTGGTCAGAATGTTACCCTCAATAACATCTTGGACGAGTTTGATATTGGGTCATCTGGGGTCAAAAACTAGGTCACCAGGTCAAATCAAAGGAAAAACTTGTTAACACTAGAGGTCACAATTTTGGCCCAATCTTAATGAAACTTGGTCAGAATCTTACCCTCAATAAAATCTTGAACGAGTTCGATATTTGGTCATCTAGAGTCAAAAACTAGGTCACCAGGTCAAATCAAAGGAAAAGCTTGTTAACAATGTAGATGCCACATTTATGACTATATCTTCATGAAACTTGGTTAGAATGTTAATCATGATGATCTCAAAGTCCAGTTTGAATCTGGGTCATGTAGGGTCAAAAACTAGGCCACCAGGTCAAATCAAAGGAAAAGCTAGTTAACCCTCTAGAGGCCACATTCATGACCATATCTTAATAAAACTTGGTCAGAATGTTAATCTTGATGATCTATAGGTCAAGGTCAAATCTGGGTCAGTTGGGGTCAAAAACTAGGTCACTGGTTTAAATCAAAGGAAAGCTTGTTAACACTAGAGGTCACATTTATGACTGTATCTTCATGAAACTTAGTCGGAATGTTAATCTTGATGATCTTTAGGTCAAGTTCAAATCTGGGTCATGTGGGGTCAAAAACTAGGTCACTGGGTCAAATCAAAGGAAAAGTTAGTTAACACTTTAGAGGCCACATTTATGACCATATCTTAATGAAACTATCTTGATGATCTTTAGGTCAAAAGGTCAGGTGAGTGATACAGGGACTTCATGGCCCTCTTGTTTTGATTTTTGGCATTTCTAAGATAGTCAAGAAACAAAAACTTATATACATATGTTCATAATATATTCAATTTTAAAGAAAGATAATTTTTTAGCCAAAATCTGGAGGTCAATGCCTTTAGATTTGGCATGATTATGCCATTTATTCCTTTGCAGTAGGATTATTTTACTTCGTATTATATAATTAAACATGACATTGTGCAATTAAAAGATTTAAGAAACTTTATTTGTTGCGTGATATAAATCTAAATTGAAGCAACCGGCAAAAAGCATTATTAATTTTGTTTATTTAAACAGCGTCATTCAAAATTTTGAAAGACCCTGATTTAAAGAATCAAACATTATTATAACCATTCTATGGATTTTAATTTTATTGCTGCAATTAAATGTCTCCTTTCTTTCAACGAAACATGTTTATTGTGATCAGTGTCAGGTGCAAAATACCCACTATTGGTCCCCATTATTACAATTTATTACCCCCTAGTATGGCTTCTAGATTATTTGCAATAAAAGGTAATAAAAGTAACAAGCAAGAGATAACTAATTAAGTAACGGAGCGTGCACAAAAATTGTCTTTGATTTATTGTACGTGTTTGAAATGTTTAAATATTTCAACAATTTTGACAAAATAATAATTTAAATTTAAAATAAAATATTATTAATTTGTCAATTTCCAAAATTAATCTTTGCTTACACATTTAGATATTTATTCTTTTCTGAAATAAACATGCTAACAGAATGATTGTTGTTTGAAAGGCCAATTATTTACGCACCATCTTATAATTCATCAGATACATATATGCCCGATTCGGAAAGAAAGAACAGTTTGTCTAAAATAGATAATTTAAATCAATGCCTTACTACACACTTTTTGATTCTTTGAT
The DNA here is from genome assembly GCF_021730395.1 of Mercenaria mercenaria. Taxonomy (NCBI): domain Eukaryota; kingdom Metazoa; phylum Mollusca; class Bivalvia; order Venerida; family Veneridae; genus Mercenaria; species Mercenaria mercenaria. The sequence continues at coordinate 23,720 of NW_026462511.1, forward strand.
CTCTCTAGCTAGTTCAGGTGATTTTAATGTACCTGTGAACATGTTAAAGATAGGGTTCAAGTGTATAATTATATCAGGGTTCAAATTTAGACAAGCATACAAGCTTAATGCTAGTGGAATTTGAGAATAGCTAGTGGGCTTGGAATGTACTAGCTAATTTCAGCAAGTAAATAATATACCAAGCAAATGTCTTCAAAGCTTGAATAAAGTTTGTTGCAGGTATACTTTTTTCTGCATGAAAAGAATGTTACCATTGTTCAACAAAACTCTGATATAATGCCTGATTGCAGCTTGCATCAAGTTAACATGGAAGGATTTGACTTTAGCTTGTAAGTGGATAGCTATTTTAAGCTAATAGATTATTTTTTTTGTGACTGGCTACTTATAGAGATTAATCAGTAGATTTTAGCCAATAAAATATTAATAAATTAATTAAATATTATTGTTTAATATTAGCCGGTATCTTTTCATTTTAGCTAGTGAACAAAAAGGGCACTATCTACTTTTAGTTGCTAAATTTGACCCCTGTATATATATACACTAGTCATATTTTGACGGTCTAAAGAAAACAAATAATCAAGGTGACACTTTCTCTTAGAAAACAAAACTCCATCTTTTTGTGTATCATTTATTTTTCATTAAAAAATCCTGTATATATACAGTCGACATTGTATTAAGAGACCACCCAAGGGACTGCTAAGAGGTGGTCTCTTAATGGAATGGTCTCTTAATGAATTGCAGTCAGATGAAAAGAAAAGTTATTTTTAACTGTTAATGTAACTATCTGTTGTGAACATCCATGTATAGTGGACGCAACTTGACCACGATGGTTGACCTTTGTATTATAATACATAATTAGATACAACCTATTATTGAAAAGAGGTGTACGTAAAACGCTTCAGCTCTTTGCATTCATAAATTTGAAATTGACGGCTACCCTAAGCACCCCATATTTCTACAATGAAATAATCGATATGAATAATCAGCCTAACGTCAACCATTGCAGTCAAGTTGCGACTACTATATGGTTTAAAAATCTGTTTAAACATCGTGTACACTTTTCCAAGTCCACAAACCGTGAAAATTATGGCGTTTTCCGTATTTTGCGCAATATATCAACGAAAACGACCATAAATTTTGTCCTGCATCTTAGTCTACATTGGAATTATTAAACAGCTCCAGCTTCCTCAGATGTGCTGGGTTTCACTATCCAGCATAGAAATAGTTGAGCGTGCTGTTTCCTGTGACAGGTCTTGTTGAATTATCTCCATTTTTGAAAACCATGTCCAGGGCATTACTTGAATACAAATGTACTATGTTAGGTAATGACTTGATACTTCACATATTGTAGAGATCAGCAAGAGGGAGTGCAATGGCAAGGAACCATAAACTCCAGATGGTCCCATATTTTAATTATCTCCTTTTTTTTTTTTGAAAACCTTGTCTGGGGCCTAACTCGAACATTTCTTTCTAGAATACAATTATATATATATATTTGCTTTAAATTCATTTGGTGACCTTAATCAAAGGCTGGCAAGAATACTATCGTGCTATTTATTATTTTCAGACATTTATATAAAACATTAATGACAACTTCTTGCCGCCTAACTTCATCAAGTTTCCGAAGTCTACTGCTTTATTCTGCAAAAAATAAATATGTTTTCAAATAAAATACATGTTCTTCATTTGCTGTATTTCCATCTCACAAGTACATCTTAACACAACCTCCGTGACTGTTTCCGCCTTATAACTTGAGAACCACTTGACCCAGAACCTTCAAACTTAAAAGCATGATTAGGCTGAGGAAGTAGATAATCCATATTGTTTTTGGGGGGTCTTTAAATGAAAGGTCAAGGTCACAAGGACTGGAACCTTGAAAATGGTTTCCGCCCATTAACTTGAGAACCACTTGATCCAGAATCTTCACACAGAATCATACAAAATAAATATATGAGCCGTACCATGAGGAAACCAACATAGTGGGTTTGCGACCAGCATGGATCCAGACCAGCTGCGCATCCGCGCAGTCTGGTCAGGATCCATGCTGTTTGCTAACAGTTTCTCTAATTGCAACAGGCTTTGAAAGTGAACAGCATGGATCCTGACCAGACTGCGTGGATGCGCAGGCTGGTATGGATCCATGCTGGTCGCAAAGCCACTATGTTGGTTTTCTCATGGCGTGACTCATATTATAAATGAAGAATGATCTTCATTGACAAAAGGCTTTTAATAGTACTTAATATGTTTTCATTTCAGATATGGAAGGTGCTAAAGAGTGGACATTGTTAAACCCTTGTGAAAGAATTCTTCTTCAGGTTAACAACAATAATGCAGACAATGCTTTGGATGACACATTCCCTGTTAGTGAATTTATATGTGACGAATCAACAGCATCTGCCTATGATCCGGCACCGTCAACAGAACTGTTCACACAGTCTCCATTGATATTCAATGAACCTCCATCAATGTCATCTTTATCATGTTGGCACAGCATATCTTCTACCACTTCCAGTGACAATGTAGTTTCAAACGTGTCTGAAACAACTCGTACTGCATGTGCTTACCAGTTAAATGAGACATCTGAAGGTAAGCAAGAAAGTGTTTCGAAGGAGAAACAGGAGTCGACAGATCTGTTTTTACATACGGATAGTATGCTTGATCCTGAACAACCGCGTTACATTCAATACCAGTCTACTCCAGCAGAGGACGTCAGCAATACATTCACTCACCATACAACAGAAACTGAAAGTTCACCAAATTCAAATAGGACAGAGAAATATCAGAAAATAAACTTGAACTCTTTGTTGAAACAATCCCAAAATGCAAATAACTCTGCAAATTCAAATGTAAACTCTGCAAACTCAAAAGTATACAAACGTCAATTGAGCAAACCTCCATACAGCTACGTTGCTATGGTCATCGTTGCCATCTTGACTTCCAAGAAAAAGCAACTCACCCTGTCAGAAATTCGTGAGAAACTAATGGACATGTTTCCATTCTTCAGGGGCGAGTATACAGGCTGGAAGAGCAGTGTATGCCATGCTCTTACACAAGGTAAATGTTTCTATAAGGTTGAGAAACGTAATAAAATTTACAGTAGGCCTGTATCTTTGTGGAAAGTGAATACCAAGTTTGTGAAACCTGGCTACACATTTAACCGCAACCTTCCTTTAGAAGGCTACAAGCTGACACTTCAAGAGGAGCTTGGTCTACCACCATATGACTGTACAACAGAGAATGACACTCTTAGCAATAACAACATCACACCTCCAGCCAAACCATGCTTACAGACTGAGTCTTTGTCACTTGCAGGTAGTGTGTCCGATGTCTTACTTAATGTCAGAAATGACTCTATTCCATCACCTCATAGCACAATTTCTGACAGTATTTTACCGGTAAGTATTTCTTCCAGTGTTATGGATATTGAGCAGACAACTTATGAAAGTAGAATGCAGCAGGTTGCCATGTATATAGAGAATCAATTACCGTATTACGGATATTGGCAGCCGACAGAGTGTCTGCGTCCGTATAACATAGACTTTAGTTACAGTCCTTCTAACAGTGGTCAGTGGTCACATGACATGAACCAGTATGGTAACCTACAGCAAACTAGTGCTCAACCTTTGACATTTGGTTGCAATGATGATAATCTTGCATTGAGACAATGGTTTTTCAATCAAGCTTCTTACTATAATTGGATGGCTCTCAGCCTTCCTCTGACGTATTACACACACAGTCGTGACTGGTTCCCTTCTGCAGCTCTGGATTTGAGGAAATGTAAGGTAGAAGAAAAGTGACTTAACTGTCAGAGTGCGCATAAGAATAGATGAACATATTTTGCTGAAAAAAATTTTTTTTTTATAGACTTGTGTCAGTAAAAGACATAAATATATGTAGATGTAATTCTTATTCTTCACATACCGTAACTAATTGATATTCTTGATAGATGCAGATGTAATTCATAAACTTCATGTACCATAACTCTGTTGATATTCTTTATAAAAATGCAGAATGATGTAATTCATATTCTTCACATATGATAGTTCTATGATTTGTGAAAAATATGTATTATTCATTGATAAGTAGGACCTAATATAAAATGTTGTTTGTTTCATCTTTCATGTACCCAGATAAAATGGCATGACCCAAAATATTTTATTGCAAGATCCAGTAAAAATATTTTTTTTCTTTTAAATTGGATATTTTAGGTTGGAATTATTTTGGGATAAAAATAGACAGAAATACAATTGTACTGGAATCAAATTCATTCAGGTGCATGCCATTTAGTGTCAAAATATTTCTTGAAGTGCCCATAATTGTCTGTGGCCATGTTTGTTTGAACTACTTCTTGATGTTGGGTTGTTTTACATTGTTTTAAACCACTTATTAAAAAATGAGTGAAAAATACTAAAAACAACATAGTTACTGTGTATATGTGCTTTTTGTCGTGAAATAATTGAGAGTTTAGAAGTTATGAGTAAACAACCAATCAGAATAATTTTGTAACATTTAAATTTTTAATAATACAGTAGAAAAGTAGTCTGCTGTTGATTTTTTTTTTTTTTTTTTTTTTTTTTGTGAATTTCGGCTTTATTTTTCAACTTCAGGATTCAGATACAAGTTAAACACAGTTCTAAAGTCTTAAACTTGTTAGTAGTAGGATCTTGTTTTCATTTTATCATTTACTTTTTACTATGCTACTTTTCATGGTTAAAATGTATTCTTCTATATGTCAAATTGGGATCCTCAGCTTGGGGCATAGGAAAAATTTCAAAGAAACATTTTCTCAAAACTTAACATTTTTTTTATAGGGGATGTTATTTTTATGATACAAACTATAATAAGGTGTCCTGGAAGTTTTTAAACCGTTTGAAATAATTTTCAGCTTTGAAACTTTCAAAACTTGTCCAGTTTTAGGCAAGAGAAAGTAACTCCATCAAGGATTTTGCCTGAATTACGGCCCCTTATAACTTAAAAATCTTGGTTAAGTTATTTATACCAGTTCATATTCAACTGTTTCACATATGGCTTTAAAAATTTTATCACTAAGTCTTGTTTATTGTAATAATCCCTATCTGTAGGCAAGAGTACATGACTCTGTCAACTATTTTGGCTGAATTATGGCAATTTTAGCTCATTTGATTTTTTGAAAAAAAATGAGTTATTGTCATCACTTGATCGGTGTCGTCGTTGCCTGGTTAAGTTTTATGTTTAGGTCAGCTTTTCTCCTAAACTATCAAAGCTATTGCTTTGAAACTTGGAACACTTGTTCACCATCATAAGCTGACATTGTACAGCAAGAAACATAACTCCATCCTGCTTTTTGCAAGATTTATGGCCCCTTTTGGACTTAGAAAAACAGTTTTCTTGGTTAAGTTTTATGTTTAGGTCAGCTTTTCTACTAAACTATCAAAGCTGTTGCTTACTAGGTCAGTAGGTCAAATAATAGAAAACCTTCTGACCTCTCTAAAGGCCATATTTTTCATGGGATCTGTATGAAAGTTGGTCTGAATATTCATCTTGATGATATCTAGGTCAAGTTCGAAACTGGGTCATGTGCGGTCAAAAACTAGGTCAGTAGGTCTAAAAATAGAAAAACCTTTTGACCTCTCTAGAGGCCATGTGTTTCACAAGATCTTCATGAAAATTTGGCCGAATGTTCACCTTGATGATATCTAGGTCAAGTTCGAAAGTGGGTTACATGCAATCAAAAACTAGGTCAGTAGGTCAAAAAATAGAAAAACCTTGTGACCTCTCTAAAGGCCATATTTTTCATGGGATCTGTATTAAAGTTGGTCTAAACGTTCATCTTAATGATATCTAGGTCAAGTTCGAAAGTGGGTCATGTGCCATCAAAAACTAGGTCAGTAGGTCAAATAATAGAAAACCTTCTGACCTCTCTAAAGGCCATATTTTTCATGGGATCTGTATGAAAGTTGGTCTGAATATTCATCTTGATGATATCTAGGTCAAGTATGAAACTGGGTCATGTGTGGTCAAAAACTAGGTCAGTAGGTCTAAAAATAGAAAAACCTTGTGACTTCTCTAGAGGCCATACTTGTGAATGGATCTCCATAAAAATTGGTCAGAATGTTCATCTTGATGAAATCTAGGTTAAGTTTGAAAGTGGGTCATGTGCCATCAAAACGTAGGTCAGTAGGTCAAATAATGAAAAAACGTTGTGACCTCTCTAGAGGCCATATTTTTCATGGGATCTGTATGAAAATTGGTCTGAATGTTTATCTTGATGATATATAGGTCAAATTTGAAACTGGGTCAACTGCGATCAAAAACTAGGTCAGTAGGTCTTAAAATAGAAAACCTTGTGACCTCTCTAGAGGTCATATCCTTGAATGGATCTTCATGAAAATTGGTCAGAATGTTCACCTTGATGATATCTACATCAATTTTGAAACTGGATCACGTGCCATCAAAAACGAGGTCAGTAGGTCAAATAATAGAAAAACATTGTGACCTCTCTAGAGGCCATACTTTTCACGGGATCTGTATGAAAGTTGGTCTGAATGTTTACCTTGATGATATCTAGGTCAAGTTTTAAACTGGGTCAGCTGCGGTCAAAAACTAGGTCAGTAGGTCTAAAATTAGAAAAATCTTTTGACCTCTCTAGAGGCCATATTTTTCAATGGATCTTCATGAAAATTGGTCTGAATGTTCACCTTGATGATATCTAGGTCAGTTTCGAAACTGGGTCATGTGCGGTTAAAAACTAGGCCAGTAGATATAAAAATAGAAAAACCTTGTGACCTCTCTAGAGGCCATATTTTTCATGACAATTAGTGAGAATGTGCACCTTGATGATATCTAGGTAAAGTTCAAAACAGGGTCACGTACCTTCGAAAACTAGGTCAATAGGTCAAATAATAGAAAAACCTTGTGACCTCTCTAGAGGCCATATTTTTCAATGGATCTTCATGAAAATTGGTCAGAATTTTTATCTTGATAATATCTAGGTCAAGTTCAAAACTGGGTCACATGAGCTCAAAAACTAGGTCACTATGTCAAATAATAGAAAAAACGATGTCAAACTCAAAACTTGGTCATGTGGGAACAGGTGAGCGATTCAGGACCATGTCCTCTTGTTTTAATATAGATTAATGTCCCTTAGTTGTTACTATAAATAACTTATATTGTATTTTTTTTTTATAATTGACCGTAGGGAAAAACCAAGACCACTTTTCTGTGGTACAACATAGATGTTACTTTCAAATTTTAGGTGTATTTTAAGGTGTCTCTAGCTGGTAAGGAGTTTTATGTGAATTTAAAAAAACAAAAGAATTACAATAATTACTAAACAGCCACAAAATTAAAATTCCATTTGCAAATACAGGTGCTAGTGTAAAGAAATTTGCTGTGACGGGCGTATATTGTGACATTCTGGGGAGTTTAATGTATTGAAATTTTTAGAACAGTTCATATACTTGTTAATTGTTTTGAGCTTAAAATTTCTGGGTTCACAGTTCAGTTAATCATTCTCATTTTGTTTTGTTCTGATTTATTTGGAATTGTTAAATAAGAATTTGTTCAACTGTTCTCAAAACACATTGAAGACATAGCTCAGTATAAACTAGTTTTGTAAATTTAACATACTGAGAAACATTCAGATAAAATTGTATTGGAAATGAATTACTGGTAGAAATACTTTGAACATTTATTCATTGTGAATACAAACTATAAAGCTTAATGCAGCTTGTGAAATTATTTTAAGGTTTAGAAATACGCTTTGAGAAACAAAAATCTAACAACACCAAAATGAAAGAAAGAAAGAGTTGTTTAACACGAAAATTGAACAGCATGTAAAACATGTATATTACTTTACGAAACAAGTGTCAGTTTACTGATATAAACATTGAATTCCGGAAAAGGACTGCCTAAAGGGGCCCCTGACTTCCGGACAGTCAAACGCCTTTAAAAACTCACTATTTTCAAAGAACTGTTATACATGTTCGTTTTGATGCATTTGCAATACCATGCGAGTGGTGAAATTTCACATAACAAGGTAGAACACATTTTTCAGCAATTGTTTATCTTTATTTCTTTACAAATGGCAATCATTTTCAAAGGAAGACAACTTTTTCTCAACAAATACTTAAAATATTCGGAAAAAGTTGTCTCCCTTTGAAAATGAACACCCCAGACTGCTAGGTCAAGGTAAGACTTGGAGGTCAAAGGTTCATAGGGCTTTTTCCCTATCCAGTCCATAACATATAGGTTATAAAAAATTTGGCTAAACATTTACCCACATATCACCCATATCAGTTTACAACACCTATGGGGCATTCATTTTTCATGCATTTTATTTCACTCTCAGACTGCAAGACCAGAGTTATGGACCTTGACTTAAAAAAAAATATGCATTGAGGGTACAAAAGTTTGTGTCCCATGTAACTTATAATGTTACAGGCTTTTGCTTTAAAAGTGAAAATACACATAAAGTGCTTAAAAATTTGTATTGCATATATGTTAACGATTTCTTCATGTTATGATGTACAGTGACACGATGTGTGGACACCCATGTCCTATGGACACAGATCTAGTTAGAAATTTAGTTAAAACTTGCGCAGACAAATAATTTTGTTACTATATTCAAACTTAAGGATGATGGTTACGTTTGTAGCTCTTTAAGTAATTAGTCACCATTTATTTGTAACATTGTGAACTAATCTGTATGTCGAACCTGGCTTATCAGGATAAATGATGTCAAATCATATCCTTCAGTGTAATAAATGTGCATAACCACCTTAAGTAATATATTAGAAGTTTCTGTGACTTAAAATGTTCTTTTTCGTAATTAGGTATGGTAGACACCAAAATTTTTGTAAGTGTTTTGTTTTATATTTTTCACTGAACATCTATTTAGTTTGTTGTTAGATATTGTCAAAACATCTTTTAGATATTATTTTTATTTTTAGCTCACCTGAGCACAAAGTGCTCAAAGGTGAGCTTTTGTGATCGCCCTGTGTCCATCGTCCGTCCGTCCGTCATCAACAATTTGACTGTTAAACACTCTAGACATCTCATTTTTTGGTTCAGTCTAAAGAAACTTGGTCAGAATGTTACCCTCAATAAAATCTTAGATGAGTTCGATATTGGGTCATCTGGGGTCAGAAACTAGGTCACCATATCAAATTAAAGGAAAAGCTTGTTAACACTCTAGAGGTCACAATTTTGGCCCAATCTTAATGAAACTTAGTCAGAATGTTACCATCAATAAAATCTTGGACGAGTTCAATAAAGGGTCATCTGGGTTCATAAACTAGGTCAACAGGTCAAATCAAAGGAAAAGCTTGTTAACACTCCAGAGGTCACATTTTTAGCCCAATCTTAACGAAACTTTGTCAGAATGTTACCCTCTATCAAGTCTTAGAGGAATCCGATATTGGGTCATCTGGGGTCAAAAACTAGGCCACCAGGTCAAATCAAAGGGAAAGTTTGTTAACACTGTAGAGGCCACATTTATGACTGTGTCTTCATGAAACTTGGTCAGAATGTTAATCTGGATGATCTCAAGATCTAGTTTGAATCAGGGTCATGTAGGATAAAAAACTAGGTCACCCAGTCAAATCAAAGGAAAAGCTAGTTTACACTGTAGAGGCCACATTTATGACCATATCTTAATGAAAACTTGATGATCTATAGGTCAGGTTCAAATCTGGGTCAGGTGGGGTCAAAAACTAGGTCACTAGGTCAAATCAAAGGAAAAGCTTATTAACACTCTAGAGGCCACATTTATAACCGTATCTTCATGAAACTCAGTCAGAATGTTAAACTTGATAATCTTTAGGTCAAATTTGAATCTAGGTCCTGTTTGGTCAAAAACTAGGTCACCGGGTCAAATCAAAGGAAAAGCTAGTTAACACTTTAGGGGCCACATTTATGATCATATCTTAATGAAACTTGGTCAGAATGTTAATCTTGATGAACAATAGGTCAAGTTCAAATCTGGGTCAGGTGGGGTCAAAAACTAGTTCACTAGGTCAAATCAAAGGAAAAGCTTTTTAACACCCTAGAGGCCACATTTATTACTGTATCTTCATAAAACTTAGTCAAAATGTTAAACTTGATGATTTTTAGGTCAAGTTCTTATCTGGGTCATGTGGGGTCAAAAGCTAGGTTACGGGGTTAAATCTAAGGAAAAGCTGGTTAATACTTTAGAGGCCACATTTATGACCATATCTTAATGAAACTTGGTCAGAATGTTAATCTTGATGATCTTTAGGTCAATAGGTCAGGTGAGCGATACAGGGCCTTCATGGCCCTCTTGTTTACTTAGAACATTATTTTATTCTATAAGGCTTTATCATAATATATAGAGTATAAAAGATGGTTAAAACTTAAGTTTGTTGTTTTCTGCAGATAGCAAATAATGCTGAACATTAGGAGCATAAATGATTATTTTAGTTTTTCATTTTGTTCAACATATTTCATACATCTTTATAAGATTATTTTGTAAGATGTGATTTTTCAGTAAGTTTGGCAACTTAAATAAATGAAAGATTTTGAGTTTTGTGATTTCAACTACCCGGTACTTTCAGTCTATTTCTACAAGTTCACACTAAGACGGAGAAATATTGTAGCTATGAAAGGTGATGTGCACCGAGCTGATTACTGAATCCTAGAAGATAATGGCAAATGTTTCGCTTGGCGCTTATTTAGAGAAATACCTCAAAATATTTATCACAGTGTAGCAGAAATAGAAGATTGTTATTCTAGGATTCTGGTTACAACTTGCAATTTGCCATTTGCCATGATGCTAATTTCTGTGTCTGAATTGCCTGTTGTCACATACCCATATGGCTTTGAATTTTGTAACAAAATCTTAAAAAAGTCCTAATCCTTAAGTTAGTTAGGATTTGTGCACAATCACCTGGTTTAAACTCCCTAGGGATGACTTTTCACTGTGATCCTTTATTTGATAATTTTTGTCAACTTTGTTGCATATTTTATGCTGTCTTTGAATACAAGTTGTTTTGTTTTTGTTGGGGTTTTAATACATTAAAACACTAATATTGCATTTGTTTTGATTGTCCTGCCTTCATACTGGGCCTACTTCATAGGAGTTAAATAGGTCTGCAGTTTGCAATTTGAATTGTATTTTTAGTTTCCTGCTAAAAATACATATTTGAACTGCAATATGCTTCCTGAGAAAAACATTAATATTCTGGGCTTTTCAGACTTGCAGATTTTAATATTTGATTTTCACTATTTGAATTGCAGTCTGCACTGAAATACTTTGCATTTCGCAGTTCGATTTGCAAAATGAAGTTTTATTTTATGGTTCAAGATGTATTAAACCATGATGCTATTTCCCAAAAACAATGGACTCAAAAATTTAACATGTCGGGCTTTTATTTGCGAATGTAATTTGAATTACAAACTGCAAAAATATTTTACATTGTACTCTCTGTTAGCGAGAGTAAATGAATTATTCTGAAAAAACAACACAAGACAGAAATAGGAATAAGACTATATTCGGCAGTTTGTATTTATACAGTGCAATTTCAGCCAATATTTTCAATAATAATGTTTGACATTGTCCACCCCATGTGGTTCTGGGACGATCTGTGTATGAAAAGAACTGGAACCACTGCCTTACCCTTGCATGATCGTAAGAGGCGACTAATAGGGTCTTCACACTTGGTTTTGCTGTAACTCTGTGATTCCAGCAGGTATGCAAATTTTGATTCCATACCTCATGTTTTTATTTCGATGTAAATGAGATATGAAACCAAAATTTGTAGTCGTGTTTGGCGCCATATAACCTATATTGTGTGTGTGCATCGTAAAACCCAAATAAAATAAATAAATTGACATTGTCCATTTGGAATTGTGAATTAGATATCATCAAGTGGTCCTTGGGCTATGAAACAAGGCATTAACTGATTAAAATCTGTGTATACAACAAAAATGAACTGGGAAACAGGAATATACTGCTTGAACACACCACAATTCTCAGTGACTATAGAAATAAACATTCTTGCATAAAAACTACTTTTTTCACTGGATCCGCCCATGTATAAACTTGAGAAAAATCGTGTGCAAACAAGGCAATTCACGTGCTGTTAATACATGATTTTTATTTTTGAAATGCTTTGCCAGGGACGTATGTATGTATTTCTGCGCAGACTGATATTTGGCATCTGCATCTTGTTTCTTCCATAATAACCTCTTCTTTTAGCATTATAGACACAGTGTAATCCATAGTATGTTTAGCTGTATCAGTTTCCAACCCCAAACGTACTGCCCCCATCAATGTACGCTCTAGCTTCTCTTAGAGTTTACTCCCTTTACAAAGCGTCTGTTCAGTTATTGTAAATAACTGTGAATAAATAAGTATCGCGTGTAACTTGTGCTATTGCCCATTTCTAGGTATTATATTAATGACTTTTGTTAGTATCAGTCGGTTTGTTATGCCCCCACTTTGGGGGGGGGGGCATATATATTTGCTCTTGTCCGTCCGTCCGTCCTTCCGAAAATGTTGTGTCGCGCGTAGCTCTGAAAGTATTTGACGTAGAGTCACAAAACTTTACAGGAATGTTGGTCAGCATGTGTAGTTGTGCACCTGGGGTTTCGCGTCCGGATTCATTCAGTCATGTAGAAGTTATGGCCCCTGACTTTGTAAAAATTGGTCATTTTAATGTTGTGTCGTGCCTAGCTCCAAAAGTATATGACCTAGAGTCACAAAACTTTACAGGCATGTTGGTCAGCATGTGTAGTTGTGCACCTGGGGTTTCGCGTCCGGATTCATCCAGACATGTAGGAGTTATGGCCCCTGACTTAGTAAACAATTGGTTATTTTAATGTTGTGTCGCACATAGCTCCAAAAGTATTTGACCTAGAATCACCAAAGTTTACAGGAATGTTGGTCAGCATGTGTAGTTGTGCACCTGGGGTTTCACGTCCGGATTCATGCAGTCATGTAGAAGTTATGGCCCCTGACTTTGTAAAAATTGGTCATTTTAATGTGTCGTGCCTAGCTCCAAAAGTATATGACCTAGAGTCACAAAACTTTACAGGTATGTTGGTCAGCATGTGTAGTTGTGCACCTGGGGTTTCGCGTCCGGATTCATCCAGTCATGTAGGAGTTATGGCCCCTGACTTAGTAAAAAATTGGTCATTTTAATGTTGTGTCGCGCATAGCCCCAAAAGTATTTGACCTAGAATCACCAAAGTTTACAGGAATGTTGGTCAGCATGTGTAGTTGTGCACCTGGGGTTTCGCATCCGGATTCATTCAGTATTGTAGGAGTTCTGGCCCCTGACTAATGTCATGTAGTGGGGGCATCTGTGTCCCATGGACACATTTCTAGTTTTTACTCGATTGTTCGCAGAATTCATATAATAAACCTCGAAAGCTAGTCACTAGCTTCGTACTCATCCGTACTCTGTTTGTTCGTACTCAAAATAATTCGAATGTAAAGTTGTTATTCTTAAAATAATTGTGTTCCTGTTTATCAAATTTTTAAGTTATATGCAAAATTATGTGTAATGTAACGTTTGTAATAACTAAAAATAAAAATAAGATGCTCAAAAACCTTCAAATCACGCTTTTAGTAGTGTTATTGTTATGTGTGCCCCGGTTATGGATATTTAAAACTTGTTTACCATTTCCAAGAACAACAAGAATGGTAAATAAAAAATGTACCGGAATCGTCAAGTCATCACATATGAAAACAATGCATTTAGTCGTCATATAATGTTCTTTATGCAAGAATAGCGACAATACACGTTTGTTTTGTGTATTAACGCCTGCAGAAGCCCTTGGGATATGTTTGTGACCTCGACCTTCGGTCTCGGTTACAAACAATCCCGCGGGCTTCTGCAGACGTTAATACACAAAAAAACGTGTATTATCCCTACAAAAATAAATACAGTTAATTGAACTATATACCGGTACTACAGCATTCTGAATATGACATTAATTTTTGAAATAAGATACATTTAATACCTAGGTGAGTGGGAGGGTATATCTATGCCAAATATTAGTCTCCAGTGAAGAAAACTGCAAAACAGCTATATACATACCTGAGATATGCACGTATTTACGCTTGGAAGCTTAGAAACACCTGAGGTGATAAATTCCCAGTAACATTGCTATATCCGATACGATAACTTGTTATAACATGGGCACAACTGTAGGTTATAGTACGGGGGCCAATGAGGTCTACCATGCACCCCCCACTAGACTTTTTTTCATAGGTACCAAATTGTTCGGCAGGACCAACTCTTTCAAAATAAAAAATGTTCCCATGAAAAAACTCTTTTGAACTATATATGATTTCACTGTTTCCATGGCAACCATTCATTTTTGAAAAGGACGACCATATAGATGATAATCAGTCATATCTTGGTCAGTTTTAGTGATAAAACAATAAAAATGGTGTCAAAATAGAGCTAAGACATTGGCCTTTAAAAAGCATATTTTTATGTTAATTAACTAATTTGCATATTCATGAATATTAATGAGAATGTTGAAAAATAACAAAATTTTGTTAAAAAATAACATTTTCTAAGTTTCAAATCAATTTAAATGTACTAATCAGCTTTGTTCTGGTCTTAAAGTCTCCCAGTGTTTTGTAATATATTAGTATGTTACTTTTATGGCACATTTGTTTACTCAAAACTGGATGTGCACAGTTAATTTGCATAAAATGAACCAGTGTCACAAACAACGAATAAAATTCTGAAACCCCTTAAACTGAATAAAATGATATAATTAATTGTTATCAATGGTCTATAATGTTTGTAGACATAGAATTAACTCTTTATTAAAGGAAGAATAAAAATGTAACATACATTACACACGTTACGTTACCATTTCAACAACCTTGTATTGCATCAATTATTCAGAAAATATTCCAAAAACATGATTAATATTAATTATTTAGTACAATAACAATACAATATACGTCTTTACTTGTCAGAGAGTGTGATATTTTTTCCGTAACACTTTAAAATACATGACCACTACCATTGCTTTTTAAAAAGATAATTAAAAAGAAGTTGAAGCCAAAATTGTCGCATACTGATTTATTGAAACTGTAAGCTGTTAGTTTTAAGAAGGTTTTCTTCTGTTATTTCAGAAATAGCCTAAAATATATATTGCACCATCCATATAACCATAAATTTTAGATGGAATTTCAATAAAACACCCAATAATATCCATCTGTGTGTCCATGATATTATGCTCATACAGCTGATATTTTCAGTCTTCCTGTTAGTAAAAGTCAAGTTTTATAAAAAGTACATTTTGAATTTTAGAAAAAGTAGCATTAAAAGAACATACAAAACCAACCCTAGCTTTATATGATGAATCATGGGTCCTGAGTCAGATATCTGGATGAGGCCTTTGCTCTCCATGATAATTAAATAAAGACATTGTGTCTAAAGTCAGCTTAGTAGAAGTAGACTTACACCCACCTGTACAAAACAGAGAACTTAGCACTTGCCTGCAGAGAACTGAGTAGTTGCAGTACAGAATCCATGGACACTTGTTAGGTTAACTGCTCAACATTACATGACTGAATTTCTTTTGCAAAGTTGTGCTAAACCAAAACTAATAAACAAAAGAAAATATGCTGGTATTTAAAGTAAAAACTTTAGATTTAAAACTAAAACCGGCTGTACAAAATTGTTTTAGTGATACCAAATCAAGATATAAGAAATATATAAAACTTCATACATATGAAATAAAGAAGATTATTGCAGTCATTTTGAAATATTTACAAGAATGACAGAATGTACAAAATATTTTTTTGGTATTCTTAATTGTACAGACAAGGCCTAAGTTATATTGTGTGTTGGAATATTTCTTGATATACTGTAACATTAAGAGAAACACTGCTAAGAGCAACTATGCATCAATCATAACAAAAAAGTTTGATTATCAATTAAGTTACATACCAAAGGTTATGACAAAGGCATTACCTCTCTTTGTCAAAAGTTCAAACTGTAGCAAGAAACTCAAGAGTATGATACAAATTGCTTCAGAATCAAAGTATTATCAAATGTCATTCATAAAAATAAAGTGATTTTTAGAGCCTATGATCTTCTGTTGTCATTTGCTTTCTAATTTATGAATGATATGCTATAAAGCAACATATTATTCATAACAGAGAACCAACAAGAGAGCAAATATGCTATATTAGGTAACATTAAAGTGAAAACATCGTAAGTAACATCTTAATCAAGACGTACAGAATTTGATTATTGTGTAACACTACTGCCTCATAATTTGTGCATCCCATATTTTTCAGACATTTCATCTGATTTTAAGTTCAAATTTTAAGTAATCCATAAAATTTCACTATTACAGAACACTGTTTAAGCTAGTGCTAGGGGTATGAGGGCAGTTTCACATTTCACTACATCTAACAAACAGATATAATCAAATCAAGTCAGCTATTATTTTGCTTGATTGTGTTGTTATGCTTCTGAAGGATGAGCTTAAAAAACAATTTGCTATCCCTTAAATACTCTTTAAGTGCCATATGATGGTTTTAAAAGGTCTACTAGTGCTCACTTTCAGTGTTGTTTGAATTTCTGGTCCTTTCGGACCATATTACTTACTAAAATAGAATTCCTCTTAAGCCAGTGCTAGAGGGCGTAAGATGCTTTTCAAACTTCATTACCTCTCATATACAGCCATGATCCAACTGAGTTTGCTATTTATTTGCTTGGTTGCGATCTTTGCTTCAAAAGGATCATCTTAAAGTCTATTGCAAAATGTTTTCAGCAATTCTGAAGTGTCGTTCATACAGCATTCAGTAGCTTAAATTTCTATCAGTTTTAAATAGCATTATGTGAATGTTTTCCTAACAATTTGGTTTTCATAGACTTACCAGTAATAGCATTCACATTCTTGACTGCTTTTTCCAATTTTATAAGTTTAAATCTAAAGATTACTTGAAGTACCTGAAATTTCATTTTGTTTTATAGATTTTGTTCAGTGAAGCTTTTCAACAGTGAATATTTCATCAATAAGCTCATGAATATCTCAATACTATTCATGTGTTTCTAAAACTAAAAAACAAAATGCTTTATTTCTCACGTAAATAACTGCATTGATGTACTTCACAATAACACAAAACAAGATAAATATTCCATTAAAACAATTTCCATGAAAGGAAGCCCCAAATTGTAACCCTATTATCAGTGTATGAATGTTAGCAGTGATGTATACATTATCAATATATACAGAATATATACATAAAAATATATAATCAATGTAAAATGTAAGTATTGACAACAATATTGAAACCATCAAATAAAAGAACAACATATTTAAGAAACAGATATTAGTATAATTAAACTGATAGATACATTAATTCAAAATGAAAAAAGGAAATTTGAATGTGTAATGAATGTTTCAGATGATTTCTTTGTTGACAAAAGTGAAGAAAGAATGTTAGAATTAATACTTTAAAGTATCCATGATATCATAATATTGAAATCAATGGTTCCGATTTCTTCATAGCTATTTCTAAATACAGCAAAGTACAGTGGTAACGTACTTTAAAGCGCTGTTATGGAAAAAATCTCATTGCTTGGAAAGTATGGAGCTGTACTATTTTGTAGAAGTATTTAACAACTTGATAACTAAATATTTCTCTACCATTTTCTGAGAAAATAACGATACAATAAAACAAGATCCCTGGAATGGTAACATAACATGTGTTAAGTATGTTACAAACAGATTCCTCTTTCAAATAAGTATTTACATTATATTTTCATGTGCTTCAGCTCAAATAACACAAAATTATTGATCACATTTAGTTCATCATGTTCAGTTTTAGTTATACAATGTGTATCTTGTTTTCAGAGATGTCTGTTTCAGCATAGATTAATTTAAGCAAATTTGCTAAAATACCTAATGTAGAAAAACTATTTACCTTCACAGTAACAAAATACTATTCTAGAAAACACTGAGAGACATTAAGACCAGATCAAAGCTGTCTGATCTATATTTTCTAAATAATTGATGTAACAAAACAAGGTAATCGAAATGGTAACGTAGCATGTGTAAAGTATGTTACATCCTGAATTCTTCTTCAAAAAGGTGTTCAAACTTCATTTCCAAACAATATAGTTCACATAATTGTTATTTCATTGATAACATTTAATTATATAATTTTATTAAATTTTGGTGGTATCTTGTTTCCTGAAATGTTAGTTGTGGTAATGGTTAATATTATGCAAGTTAGCTAAACATACCTACTTTGAAGTAAAAAAGTTACCATCAGTGTTACAAAATACTATTTAAGAAAACACTGAGAGACTTTCAGAACAGATCAAAACTGTTTGATACATTTAAATTGATTTAAAACTTAAAAAATATTATTTTCTAACTAATAAAATTTTGTCATTTTGTAACATTCTCATTAATATTCATGAATATGCAAATAAGTTAATTAACATACAAATAATGTTTTTTAAAGGTCACTGTCTTAGCTCCATTTTGACACCATTTTTATTGTTTTATCACCAAAACTGACCAAGACTGATTATCCTCTATATGGTCGTATTTTCCAAAAATGAACGGTTGCCATGGAAACAGTGAAATCTTATATGGTTCAAAAGAGTTTTTTCATGGGAACATTTTTTATTCGAAAGGGTTGGTCCTGCCGAACAATTTGGTACCTATGAAAAAGTCTAGGGGCGGGGCGGGGTGCATGGTAGACCCTATTGGCCCCCTACCTATTATAATGGCAACTTTCCTGCTTCCAGTGGACTGGAGGAAAGCCGCGGGTGCTACGTACTCTAAGCATTATTTCAGGCATGGGCAGGTACCTGGATAGAACCACAGACCTGCAAATCAGCTGGATGGCTCGAGACACATGAAGAATTCTAAACACTAAGCTCAAATCAACTCCTTGGAGAGGCAATAGATCTGAAGTGACCAAAACCACTCGGCCGCGGAGGCCCCTAAAATAGGCTAAAATTTGACAAGAGACAAATGAGATTGCATAATTTCAGTGCAGATATCAGTAAAAGAGTAATATTCAAACTTGATAATGTTAATCTACAGTTCTTACTGGACAAACAGCAGATCGATTATTGCTCAAGATAAATCGAAGTCTGATACACTTGATTACAGAAAGATTTATTATTACGTTAAATAAAAAACGATTCTCTAAACTCGT
Organism: Mercenaria mercenaria; assembly: GCF_021730395.1. NCBI lineage: Eukaryota > Metazoa > Mollusca > Bivalvia > Venerida > Veneridae > Mercenaria > Mercenaria mercenaria. Next base: position 42,879 of record NW_026462511.1, read on the forward strand.
CCATTCTTCTCTAGATCAATCCTAATAAAATGAACTGTTGCAGCACGAGGCTTGGAGGCAATTTCTATGATTTAAACAGGTACGTTAAAGTTCAATAAGACTTAATTCTATGTTAAAAACAGACAAAGCTAGATATTCTCTGCTCTGTTAATTGATATAAAGACCGTTGACAAATTTATGAGAAAACTATTATGAAAAGTAGGATTTAATGAGAAATTTATGTAGATTTTGTTTATAACTACAAATATGTTGATGTGCCTTTAAACTACAACCGGTCTGGTAAGTATCTTTAGAACCAAAATGTTATCTTTTTATAGACTCCAGATAGAAGGTATTAAACAAGAGCTGTCAGTTGACAGCGCGCTCGACTATTCTCAGTGCTTGATAGTATAATATAAGCTATGTGTAAAATTTAACATTACAATAAGCATATTCTAAGTCGAAAAGGGGCCATAATTCAGTCAAAATGCTTGATAGAGTTGTCTGCTCCTGTTTACAGACTCGGGTCATGATGGTAAACAAGTATGCAAAATATGAAAGCAATATCTCAATGGACTTTGAAAATATTTGGGGTGGTACGCAAACTTTAACATTACAATAAGCATATTCTAAGTCGAAAAGGGGCCATAATTCAGTCAAAATGCTTGATAAAGTTGTCTGCTCCTGTTTGCAGACTGGGGTCATATGTGCAAAATATGAAAGCAATATCTCAATGGACTTTGAAAGTATTTGGGGTGGTACGCAAACTTTAACATTTGTGTGACGCTAACGCTAACGCTAACGCCGACGCCGGGGCGAGTAGGATAGCTCCCCTGTTCTTCGAATAATCGAGCTAAAAAGGTGAATGTTGTTTAACTTTTAACATAAGCTCTATAGTTCTGAAGAGAACAGTGTCAGATGTGTTTTATTCATTAACTCTAATGTGTCAGTCACACTACACCGTTCAGCGTTAACGGACGCCAAACGTATAGAAAAACTGCGGCAGAAAGTTATCCGGTGACGAAAGGCATCCCCCGCTGCTGCTTGGTGCTCTCGCGATCTATGTATGGGGCGCAAAAAACGCACAATGACCGCAAGATTAACGCACATATATTGGACGAACAACGTTGAATTAACGGATTTCACCGTACTAGTAACAGACTTGTACCGCGTAAGGTGTAAGCGCAACGCATGAGGAACTGACAAAACGTTCTTGTCAGTTATCGTCCGTTGAACACACGTTACATTCGTTGCATGTCCGGTATTAGTCCAGCCGTGAATCAGGTCCACCGGACAAGAACGGATGCGAACCGGACAAATACAGAATAGGGAACGCACGAGGAACGAACAAAGCGCATTACTACCGTAAAGCTAACGGACAACTTTGTCCGGTGGTGTACGTTCTAAATTTTGAACATGCTTAAAACCTTCCGCCGGATGGAAGAACATCGCCGAACAAGGAGCGCAGGCGCCGCATAAGAAACGGAAAAGAAACGTATGCGAACGGACACGAACGAATTAATATACGTTGGACGTCCGTTAACGCTATACGGTGTAGTGTGACCGAGACTTAAATTTCGAGATACCACTTAAAATTTACGAGCTTTGTCAAAATGTTGAGTTAAATAAAAATTTTGAGTTTCGAGATACTTGCTGGAAATTTCAAGATACTATCTCAAATTTCCATCTTACTCAAAATTCCAACTTACTATTTTGACTGAGTATATAAGTGTACCAGAAAAAAATGAATGTTTGTCAGTTCTTCTTCTTCTTGTCGTTCGCATCTATACTTTCAGACCAGTAGCCTCGATGAAACTTGTGGTTTGCCTATGATCCTCAATGCCTCCGTACAGTTTCTGGTGGATTGAGGTATCTATTGGCCAAGTCGCAGCTCGCTCCGGGTCGTGCCTTTTACATCTCTGAAGTATATGCTCCGCAGTCTGATCTTCTTCACCACATGGACAAGTTGGCGATGATGTCAGTCTGTATTTCTTGTACATGTGAGCATTTAGCTAGTTGTGCCCTGAGCGGAGCCTGACCATCATCACTTGTTCAGACCGATCAAGGAGATGAAAAGCATCTTCCTCCATCCTTGGTCTCGTTAGTGCCTTGATGATGGTGACTTTCTCCTTGTAACTCACAGGTACTGTTGGTTGTTCTGACTGAGCTCCTAGCTTAGCCAGTTTGTCTGCCTCTTCATTGCCTGCAAGTCCACAATGGGATGGAATTCACTGAAGTGTTACTTTGCAGGTTATACTCAGGCTCTGTTTGTCAGTCAATGGTGAAACTGTGTGTGGGCTTATTTCATTGACACTTAGATAGGACAACATGTACCTACACATCCATATATTGTAGTCAGCATGTAGGGACTTGAACATCATGGTACCATACATCAGTGTATGACCTGCCTTAATTTAGCTAGGTCAAGGGTTAAAATAGTGAAATATACTTACTTTGTAGGGAAAACGCATGTTTTTTCGTGTTATAACACCTGCAGAAACCGGGCGAGGGTACCAACGAAAAAAAAATTGAAAAAACGAATAAATGAATACATTATCCATGAAATGTGCGGGAATATCCGTGTTGTTTTTTCACGTTGACGTCATTTCCATTTGAATCATCCGTTTTTGGGCCGTATTACGTTTACGCTCTGCCACGGAACGCGCATGTCTAAAATGGTGTTATAACAGCACGTGAGCGCGAGAATCTCTCTGTTAACACACGTTTTCTCTCCTGTTAAAACACCCCCAAAAAGTGACAAGAACAGCAGTTTTATGCTAGAATGTAGGGATATAACTTATGTTTTTTTCGTGTTATAACATCTGCAGAATCCGGGCGCGGGTACCAACAACTCCCGAGGGATTCTGAAGATGTTATAACACGAAAAGAACATGCGCTAACGCTATTCTAGCATAAAACGCGTAAAACCCTGGTAAATGAATATATTGTCCCTCAACGTCATTAAATTTCCATGAAATGCGCGGTAAAGTCTACGTTGTTTTTTCACGTTGACGTCATTTCCTTTTAAACTATCCGTTTTGGGGCCGTAATACGGAACGCGCATATATAAAAAGGTGTTATAACAGCACGTGAGCACGAGAATCTCTCTGTTAACACACGTTTTCTCCCTTGTTAACCCCCTCGCCCCTCCCCCCAACGAAAAGTGACAATAACGGCAGTTTTATGCTAGAATGTAACGTTCGAACACTACCTGCTCATCTTTATGACCTCTCCTTAAGGTAGCTCTGCACGTTTGGATCGAAATGTTTTCTACAATGTAGAATTTGATTAAACTCTGAATTTTCAAAACTTCAGAAAATACCTAGAAAATTCAGCAAATAAAAAAGATAGAGTCGTGTGCTTGATTTTGTGCTAGACTGATTTGAAAAAATTAGACCTCACGCAATTTTTCATAATGGAAGTCTATGGGATAATCATAATTTTCATAACATTTTCGCGAATAGAAATCTTTCTACAATGTGGAATTTAATGAAACTTCCCACAGTTGTAAATAAACAGATCGCCAATAATATGGTGAAATAAAATATATAGATCCGTGCGCTTAATTTTGAGATATTTGACCATGATTAAAGTGAACCGCACTTTTCACGCTAATTTTAAGACATTATTTTGAATTTTTAACGTGTCAGATGTTTTAAAATCATATTTTAACTTTTAAAAGACAGTAACAGTGCCATTGTAATACATTTACTCATAGGTTGCTATTAATTCATAAAATGATTTTCATTTCCGTACGGCGAATCCAGGCTTTATTCCACGTCTTCCGGATAAATGACGTTACGCCATCACTTCCGGTTTATCAAACGTGCAGAACTACCTTAATATCTAGAGATACCCAGGTACCGGATTATTGAATCTCAGCGCTTCATTTCCTGCATTCTGTGGCATTTTAGGAGCATTTAAGAACAACTTTCCCACTGCAATTCTATATACAATATAGTATACCCCTTATTTTCACATTTTTATGAGCTCACCTGTTAAATTTAGGAAAAATAATAAAATTAAGTTTTCTTAAAGGTAAAATTCTTTGTTTCTTTGAGATGATTAACATAAATATCGTATGTAGCAGTAGCCACATATACACTTTGAATGTGGTCCTAATGTTGCCTTTTCGAAAAAAAACAACACATTTTCTTTCCTTCTTCTCTAGCCTGGCTCCCTGGCTGCATGGTTATTTTTATATAAAAACTGGAAACATTTTATAAAAAACTGGAAACATTTTATAAAAAAATACACCTATGTTTGAAGCCAGGGGCAATAAAAAATGTCAATTTAGAAACAACCTCCTGCAGTTACTTCTCTCTTAATGAAGAAACTGATATTGAAGCATCTGAAGCATTTGCTTGAAGCCTTCTGGAAACGCTGCTGTTGTAGTAAAAAAATCAAAATAATTCGACTTAGAATTATCAAAGAAGTATAAATAGGCTATGGAGATTATCCACAATATTTCCTAGTATCAAATTAATTGGAATAGATCTACTAGCTGTGGTGGCAAGGCTATACATCAAGGCATATTATGGTAATAGTAAGGAAATCTATACCTTTGGCAAATTGCACAATTGCTCTGCAATACTGTACTTTGAGCAACACAGTTAGAACTAGTTTTACTTAGTATAACACAAGCAATTTTACAGCTTGGTCGACTGAATGAAACTGACCCAGGACACACTTGAATGGCCAGGATTCGAACCTTAGCCTACTTAAAAATTTAGGCCTAATTAGTGTCTTTAAGACTTAAAGACCTGCTCCAGTCCTACCTTTTTACCTTAAATTGTCACTGAAAAAGCATGAAAATCCTGACTATGAACAGTGAAGCCTGTCAAAATACTCAGAGTATTCTATATAAAATACCTGTGGTTTTGCGTGCTTTTAAAAATGTGGCGCGTGGGCATTAACTATTACCAATTGTAATTGCGATATCCCATCACACTATGTATTCGAACAAGCAATTTTATTTGGTTCTTTTAACCAAATGTGTATACGTGTATTATTGTAATATGTAAATATTATTTCTTTGTTTTAATCATTATCGGTCAATATTTTTTTTTCTTCTGTGTACTGTATTATCGGAAATGAACTATAGAATTTGTATGAATGAATGTCACGTGGTTTTGCAGTGTCCAATCAGAACTGCTGTTGCAGATACAGATGCTGAGAAAAAATGGCCGCCGCTGAATGTACAAACATATCATTAACCGTATTTTGATGAAATTCAGGAGTTGGTTTAACCTGTGTGATGTGAATTATTAATTGGAAATCATGCCAAAGAGGAAGTCGCAATCCAGCGACGACTTGGACAATGATTTGTCTGTACCACTGCCTATGCAGACATTTTTCTGGAGACAGACCAGGTGGGTTCAGGTTGAAAAATTAAGATACAAGTTCATTATACAAGTTCAAAATTGATATTTACCCTTATATTTAAAGCTAAAAGAATGCCTTTTATATAGGGATATTTATAATATTAACAGTGTATGGCACAGCCTCCAGATTCAGCCTTTGATGCTTTGATATTTATGATAAACTTGTAACAAACAAAGTAAAATATTTAAATACAGATACAGAAACTTTAACAAGATTAGATGCATATGAATAGCATTTGACCATCTTTTGTGTTGACTGGCATATGATACGTGCTTTAATTGAAATAAATGCATCGATAAAAATAGTAATCACTGTCTAGCATGCAGCAGTTAATTATTTTTTTTGTGCGAATGAAGTTTAAATTGTCTACCAGAGCAAAGATTGGGCATTTTTCGCGAAGAAATTCAAGACATTTTTCGTTGAAATTTAGCAAAGTTATGTAAAAAGCAGTCTGAGTCGGTCAAGTATACCATGAGGTCCTATCGCCTTATCCTAATTTTTACTAACTAATGCCCATACTTTCACTGTTCATTATGTTAAGTATGTAATCATTTTCAATGTGTGTCGAATTAATGTAAATGAAATGGTTAATGTAAATGAAATGGTTAGTAAGCAGTATGATGTTTTATTTGCCCATCAGTATCACATTTTTATGTAAAGACATGGAGGTAATATAGAGATGGAGTGCGGACGAGATAATTGGTGATAATTATTTATTATACCACATGTTGTTCCTTGCTGAGCTCCTTTCAGAATCCTACGAGATATATCACCACAGTCACTTAATTATCACCATTTCACATGTAATTAACATAATCCTTTGAACACACTGTGCGGCACCGCGGTTTTATCGTAAATCAGCAGATGCATCAAAATTTCAACAAAACGGAAGTTGTGGGTGACATATGCGCACGTGTCATATTTTGAAACTAATTAATACAAACAATGCGCACTGCGGGGGATTCATCGGTAGAATAAATGTACGATTTCTTAAAGCCTGCGTTTCTGTGATATTTTAACTCTTCAGATAACAGTGACTCATAAAAGTAAGCGTTTACAGTTTTCTATGTAGTCATTTTAAACTAAATTCTTCTAGATTTCCTAAAATTTCCTAAAAAATTTAGACATGCTAAATTAAAGTTAAGGTATCAAATTTTCATTAACTGGGTATTAAAAACGTGAGCAGTTGTGAGCATTTTAAATAATGACCGTGTTTTAGACTGCATATTTTACATAATTGGTCTTGATTACAAGTTTATGTAAGTCGTTCATATAACTTAAATTTTATTTATTTAAGTAGTTATACAGTTACTAAACGCCTTTTTCGTGTATTTATCTATATATCTATTTATTTATTCGATTATTTAATTTATTTCGCAGATTTGAAGCTGGTGTCAAATCTCACTGTTAAAGTGGAACATTTTTCTACAATTTTGTCGCACGATCTGGAGGTCAGTGCCTGTAAAGATGCACATGATATTTTTTTTTTGAAAAATATGTGCATTGCATTTCACTTATTCGCCTAGACTATGATGTACAAGCATATTGACAAGACATGTTTAAATATCCATATACGCTTTGTACAGCTAAAATTGGATTTGTAGGTCAGTAATATTACGTTATAATCTCATTTATTATAAAGTGAAATTTCGTATTCATATCTTTCTTGTCTTTACATTCTGAACATATCCAGGGACACTCTGGAATAGTTTTAGCTTTCAAATTGGCACAAGAATAGTGGCACCATTCAAATTCGCATTTTACATGTTCGCAATTAATCATTTCTCTATCGTTTGGGTGTTCACGTGGACAGTCATTGTCAGAATCACTCCATATCCCTGTTACTTGAATTAATTCATTGGAAAAGAAAATCCCTTCAAAATCTTAGTTTTCTTAATCATTATTTGCCATAAATAACACTTACATTAAAGTCTTTCCAAAAAGAACAAATTCGATGTAAATCAATTATAATTGCATGGCCGTGGATGACATGAAAATGCACGTATTTCGTCAACTTTAATTGCCAAGATGTCAATATTTCAAAACGCCATCAGAATGTGTATTTGAAGTGTCAGGTAGTTACTAAACGGAAAATATCGGAACATCCCGATCCCATTATCGGACTATTCCGGCTGTTCATCGGGTCTCACTCGATAAACTCCGTAAGGAACAACATGATATGCGATTAACACCTAGTTACTACTGATTGACAGGTACTTATCAGAGGATAACAAAGCCGCGGTGCCGCACAGTGTACCTTTGAAGTGCCTTCGTCCGCACTCCATCTCTGTATTACCTCCATGGTAAAGATTTATGCACTTCGTTATGAAGTTTAATGTAAATGAAATGGTTAGTAAGCAGTATGATGTTTTATTTGCCCATCGAATGAAGTTTAAATTGTCTACCAGAGCAAAGATTGGGCATTTTTCGCGAAGAAATTCAAGACATTTTTCGTTGAAATTTAGCAAAGTTATGTAAAAAGCAGTCTGAGTCGGTCAAGTATACCATGAGGTCCTATCGCCTTATCCTAATTTTTACTAACTAATGCCCATACTTTCACTGTTCATTATGTTAAGTATGTAATCATTTTCAATGTGTGTCGAATTAATGTAAATGAAATGGTTAATGTAAATGAAATGGTTAGTAAGCAGTATGATGTTTTATTTGCCCATCAGTATCACATTTTTATGTAAAGATTTATGCACTTCGTTATGAAGTTTAATGTAAATGAAATGGTTAGTAAGCAGTATGATGTTTTATTTGCCCATCAGTATCACATTTTTATGTAAAGATTTATGCACTTCGTTATGAAGTTTAATCATAATGAAATGTATATATTTTTCAGTCCATTCATTCGTCCTAAACTGGGAAAGCTATGTGATGCTTCATGTATAGTAAGTATGTTTGAAAATTCCAGTGGTGTGGTACAAGTGTTTTAATTTGTCTGAATTTGGTCCCATTTTCCAACCAAAACTGTTTGTACATATTTATACCACACCATTAAAGCTTTTATGTCATTTTTCCTCAGGAAGGTAACTTATGACAAAAACTATTTCCATAACAGCATGATTTGACTAGTTATTGACTAACTTGCAGACTTTTGGGACTATTTGTACCAAACATATATACATACATGTGATAATTTCAGAATCTCATAACTGGAGGTTTGCCATTTTTCAGCTGGAGTTGGGGTCTCAAAACACGGTTTTTTTTATTGACATAAATGAAGCGCACGGACACAAAAGTTAGAGACAAAATCCAACATTTTAGACCACACAATAACGCATAAGTCAACACCAGAAAAAACAATCCTCATAACTCTTGATTAGAATTTTGACAGAGTTATACCACTTTTTAACTTACATTTCTTTGTTAAAGTTTTACATAATGTCCAATATCTCTGTTACATTCAAAGCTGTTGACTATTATGCCCCTTTTACTGGCTAAGCTTTAATTCAGAGTCAATCACTGAGAATAGCTGAGCATGCTGTCTTACAGAAGCTCCCTCTTGTTCTAACTTTAAACTTTCTTAACAGATTAAATTTGTAGAATCAAAGTCTCAATTTAGGTCTGAAATGGTGGTGAACATGCAAAAAACATTATTCTACTCGAAAATTAAACAAAAAATGAAACTCTAAATTGGTCTGAACACAACTCATGAATTAATCCCTTACCCCACCCACTTTCGTATAAAAATGCTGATCATTAATGATTTTGACGTGAAATTTTAACAGAAAACAGAAATGCATCACAGCCCTTTTTTTGTAAATTTGGGGAAGAGTACCAGGTCCCTTTTGGAGGGGAAATTTACGTTGCGAAATCATTGTTTGGAGGAATATATTTGCTGAAAAGTTGTTAAAATCAGGACTGAAAATCAAAACTAATTTCATTTTTTTTTGCATGGGGAATTTTTGGTCAAGGTGGGGAAAAAAGTATACTTTTAAGATTGGGGAATGGGGCCAAATTTCGGCCCTAAATTCAGCATAAAAAAAGGCCTGCATCAACATGTAATATCCTTACCAAAATAATGGAAATTGATGTTATCAAATCAGTGGGCAGAGCAACAGATAAGCTTTCAGAATGAATTGGGTATTACCCCATCATTCTGGTTTTATTTGGGTATTGCCTAGGCTAAAATCAATAGGGTAATCTAGCACATAGTACCCCATAATGTTCACTTTTATTGGGTCATTTCGTTTAACTCGCCTTTAGTCAGCAGCCATCATGCTTGATTTTCCATTCACTCAAAGTTGTTTTTTTTACACGATTGCCAGAATGTGTAAATTTTTTATAAGAATTATTGTTTACAGCGCTTAACACAGTAGTTTGTCCAGTAGATCACCCATTATTTCATTTACAGGTGATTAACTTACACAACTACAAATATTATCATTTAATAATAATAATATACGTATAACATACTTCTCCCCATCTGATTCCGACAGGAAAAAAAATGGCTATTACACTAGACTGCTTGAATTCCTCTGGATTTTTTTCCAACTCCGTTTTACTTAACGCCATTCCGCTAACAGAGACTGTACTGTTGTTATCAAGTGCCCGAGACTTATACAGCTGACAAAAGTAACATTATTCGAACAGTAGACATATACAGACAAATCATTTAGTATTTCAAAGATACACACGCATCTGGATGAGAATTGGGTATTTTGGGTTTTTGTTTGGGTTTTGATACTTATTAAAAATAAATCTATTGGGTATATTGCAGGTTTTAATTGAGTATTTACGCAAATACGCAGCTTATCTGTTGCTCTGAGTGGGTGCGTGTTTTCATCCATTTTTCAATGAAATAAGTCCGTTTTTATTAGCAAATTAAACATTGGAAGAAAATGGCGTAACTGCATTTATAAGGGGAAATAACATTCATTTTCTAAAAATAATAATGGGTTGGGTTTTTCCAACAATTATTTATGCGATTTTATTATCGAACAAAACTTTTCTTTGAATAATCAAAAAATCATCCCAGCTGAAATGATTTTTTTTTTTTTTGCTTCAAAGTGGTAAAAAAAATGGAGCCTAATTGGCATTGAGAATGGAACGATATTCAGCCCCGTGAGACAGGTGGAAAAGGCCCAGCTTGTCTAATCCCTTATCAAAACAAACAATCATGTTATCAAAATTCACCTGTGAAAAACAACTCTTTGTGTCTCAAACATGTATAATACACAACAGTCTGTGACACTTTGATTTACTGTGTAAACATGTTAGACACTCCTTGGTAATTATCAACCCAGTCATAACACTGATATATATTTTTTTTTTGAAAAGCGGGAGAATTATGGTTATGGTCGGGAGACGGGAGGCAAGGTGAAAAATCGGGATTTTGATCCTCCCGCGCAGGAGGTCATATGTATGCATATATGTGATATTAATATTTCTTTTAATAGAGACTAAGTGAGGTAATAAAAAAGGTTCGTTATAAGATGCAAATTTTAATAGATAGATTGAATGTATCTGTGTGTATTACTGTATACATATATTCAGCAATTGTAATTTATATTAAATATTAAGAAAATATTATTACTGAAAATTTGCTTCCAGAAAAGCAACAAAATCAGTTTTTAATCAGGTAGTCTTTTGATGGCTGACATTATACCTAGTAGTAGATTTACTTTACACTTTTTTTACAGCTGGTCAAAAGTTTGCTATGTTATGCCCATACCGTATAGTGGGTTATTTGTGCGGTCAAAAAAATCTGCACTTTGGTTCCAAAAATTGTGGAATAAACAGTCAGGGGTGTAACTGTTTTAAGTTATTTAACCCATTTCAGTTACTTTTTCAACATAATTCAAGCATTTTATAACCTGTATTAGTTATAAAATATAGTTAACTCTGATAAGTTATTAAAAAAAAAGTCTTTTTGCTGTTCTCACAAAGAAACCTTTAAAGTGAAATTAGTAGCAAACTGTGGTTAATCCAATTCTCTTTTAGTCTGATCCTGATCCTGATAAGCATAATGGGATGTTAAGAGTTTTATAGCTTTAAAACATTTGCCTAAAACTTTATCAGCCTTGCATAAAAAATTTTACTGCATAGCTGGAAAGATAAAAGTTCAGTGATTCAGGAAATAATTGCATTAGTCTCATTCAAAATGAGAAATTGGCACAGGAGGGCTTTGTAATATTTTAAAATAACTGAAACAAGTTACGAAAGTATAAGCAATAACTCAAATGGGTTATAAGCTGCGATAACTGGAAACAGTTACACCCCTGACTGATAAATTTCTGCGTGTTTTATTTCTGCGTTATTACATAAAAGAAAGATAAATTTCTGCATTTTCACAAGAAAGGAAGAGAGATTTCAGCATTTTTGATGCCAAGGAGTGGGTCATTCCCTGCATGATGCACGGCATGAGAATGACTAGCGCGTGAAAAACAATAAACTAAATTACCATTAACTGCTGTAAAGTAAATCTGCATTTAATTGATACAGTGTAAGCTATTACAACATGTGAATTGAAAACAATACATGTAAGCAAACTGCTATAACATGAAAAAAATAATTTTTCTGTTGGATTAACAGTTAGGACTTTGATTGACCATCACACTCAGTTATACCATTATCGGTAATTGATAGATGACGGCGGTAATGTCAAATAATTAGACCACCCCATTGTGAGCTTCGGAGTGCCTCGGATAACAAAGCGTGAAACATGTTGGTGAAAAAATGCATTTTTTGCGGTTTAAATTTTTGCTAGTAAATATTCTGCTGGAAATATTTTTGCGATTATACCGAGAGACCGCAGAAACCGCAGAAATACCCACCCGCAGAAATAACCCGCTATATGGTATCTAAATTTGAGCATTTGTTTCAGTCATTTGAAAGAGTTGTGGTTCAGAATATTCTTCATGGACAACCACCAAACTTGTGTGAAGCTATACAGAGTGTGTCACGCTGGAAAGTTATACAGGTAATCTGCAAAATAATAAGAGATTGAGATCTAAATATGTTTATGTATACATGCCAATGTGCAGCTGTACAATTGTTGACGTGCGTATGTCCATGCCAACATGTATATGTACATGTTAAAGTGTATTTGTATATGCAATGGTGAATGTTCACCATTATGAGACGTAGTGTCATGCGCAAGAACCAGGTCCCTAGGTCTGAGGTCAAGGTCACACTTAGACAGCTGATGGGCTCAACGTTCTGCCTGTGGGCGTACTTGTGTTATCATTCAGGTATATGTGGATTCAAATAGTAAGTATTTAAATATCTTTTTGCAGTGTGAAACTGCTTATGACAACTTGTATGATAAACCATTCATCTGGTGCATTTTAACATAGTATATTCAGGATTGTCCATAATTTTCAGGTTGCTTTCCCACATGTGATGCATGCTTGTGCAGCCTTACTCGAGAATCGTAAACAGATGCATCCTGGGGCCAAATTTTCCAACAGTGAAACCAAATTACTATACACGCTTCACTGGATTATACTAGATGCTGCATCGGAATGTGAAGACAATGCGACCATGTCTGACACCAAAGCTATCATTCCACCAGTGTTACTTCACCCTTTAAAGACAGTCCAGCTGTTTGTGTATCTGTTTGCGCCATTGGTAAACACACTAGAAGATTCAGATTTTCAGTCACTGAAGTTGGAAAATGGATTACGGCTGTGGCAGCCTTTATGGGATTACCAGCAGCCAGATGTTCCGTGTTTCTCAACACTGGTGAAACCGCAGAGAAACGTACTAAAGGCACAGAGAAATTTGTTGAAAGTCAACACCAACGCTGCAAATATTTATGTAGGAAAGGGCACATCAACAGAGAATCTACGATTTGTTTCACCATTTGATACAGACAGTGTACAGTCTACAGAAAGTGAAGCATCGCCAACTAGACTGGCACCACTTGCGAGAATGAGTGATAGTGATTTCTGCTTTATGTCTCAGTCTCAGTCTGAGTGCCAGTCTGTTTTCTCAGTCTGTGAGTTTTGTAATAACGTAAAGACTAGTCGAGCCAACGAGGGCCCAGTAGTTTGCAGATGTGGTAGAAAGAATAGCTATGTTGATGTCGGACCAGAAAATCGTCACACTGTTTTGGAAAAACTAGGATCTTTAGACAGAGACTTCCAAAAGCACAGGTTGGCTAGTGCAGCTATGAGTGGCGTAAAGGGTGGTACTTACGTGGACATCCTTAGTGCTAGCTATTTTGATGTCTCTGTTTTACAGTGTTTGTTTTGTCTGCAGTGGTCTGTTGATGGTGTTCACTGGGCCTTGAAGTACATGCATCAGCGTTTGTTAGAAATCTCGGATGAGCTTTTACACAGAGATATTCAGGATCGGGAAAGGAGTAGGTCACTGCCTTTTGCTGAGCCAGTATTGCTTCGCTGTAATAGCATCCCATTACAACCTTCTAAGTCAAAAGAACCAGTTGTAATGGGAATACCTAAGTCTGCAAGCAGTACTTCACAGAAATTTGCTTCCATGTCACCTGACTTATCTACTATACCTTCTGACTCTGAACCAGCCTCACCAGCAACAAAACCATTCTTGACTGAACTTCGGCGGGAACCACCGTTCAAGAAAGTGTGTATGGTAGAACTGAGGCAGTACCCAGACAGCACCAAAGCTTATGTAACCCGTAAACAGTCTCCATCTAGATCAGAAACCTCACCAACTAGAATCACATTCAGAACCAAACTTGATCAGTACCCTCTCCCTAGAACTCACAGAGAGTATTCGAGCATCTATAACTGGAATACAAACAGGGGTAGGGCTTCAGTTGATATTTCATCAAAACCATCAACTAGTAAGGAAAAATCTGTGAAAACCAGTCAAAGTTGGGATACTGACTTAGGGGCCTCTGGCAACAAGTTTGCTACAACACCTTCACCTGATCAGGACTCAGAAGCCAGTAGCCAGCATAGTAGCAATGATTCATCAAGTCTGTCACACACTGGAGAGGCCTTTGTGGGTGGAGCATCAAGTTTGAGGTTAGGTGCAGCAGGAAAACCAATCATTACTATAACTGCTGACACGCCACAGAGAACAAAACCAACCTGGCCTCAGGTGTTTGATTTCTCAAAACCAGAGGTAGCCGAGGTGGAGGGAGCTGAAGGCGGAGAGGAACAGGGGGCGGGACTGTCACGTAGTATGACAGACTCCAACATTTGTTACCAACAAGAGGAGGAGGTCCATGAGGTACCAGGATCAGTTCACTATATACAGAAAAATGGCCATCTCAACTACAAAGTTATTCTACAGGTAAGTAAATGATCTAGCCAAACTTAACAGATACTGTATGCATGAATATGTCCTCGTTGTGGTAATCTTTTATATTTTAGCTTATAGCCATAACTCAGAATACCCTGTTTTAGACTACGAAAATATCTCGTGACCTGGTGAATAACATTTGGCAATCTAGTAATATTTGGCAATCCTCCTATTACTGCTATGTTGAAGTGGCTCAGACATCAATTATTTGGCTTATACAGTAAAGCAAGTTTCTGACTGTTAATTTTATATAGCTTGCATGGTTAAATTTATTTATAGTATTTCATTAAATCAGTGCTAGTGTATTGTAGGGGGGCGTACCGGTTCTCGATATGTATCGATTACCGGTATTCAGGGTTCGATCGCTACATCGGATCGAACATTCCTGTATCGATCAAAATATCGATCAAAAACAAACTAACTACATGGTAAATGGCCTCAGTAATAATTCTTCTCTAGTTAGCATAATTTGTTTACTCTGGACATGCTTTTTTACGTCACACCTGACAGCCAATCAGGGTT
Source organism: Mercenaria mercenaria (assembly GCF_021730395.1). Classification (NCBI taxonomy): domain Eukaryota; kingdom Metazoa; phylum Mollusca; class Bivalvia; order Venerida; family Veneridae; genus Mercenaria; species Mercenaria mercenaria. The sequence goes on from NW_026462511.1 coordinate 58,002, forward strand.
CAACAGCATCAGAAAAATGTAAGAATACGGTACCCGGAACAGAATGGTAATTTTTGCGGTGATAATTTTAAGGTCAGCAAATTCTAAGCATACTAAACAAATTAAGAATAAATCTCTATCATAAGCATGCTGCCACCAGAAAGTAAAGTCTGGTCGTACTTTGAAAAAAATATTGGAAGTGCAGACTGCAGAGCGAGTTTTCTCCACCTCTGGAGATATACTGTCTGCAGAAAGGTCGATATTGGATGCAAATGCATTAAAAATTAGACTGCATGATTTTCCTAAAAAAAATGCATCCAAGTCATGAGATTTTGTCGCAGAATAGACCCACCTTAAAAGTTATTAATCAATGCTAGTAATTATTTAAAGTTCATATTGCACTACTATATGGTCTTCTACTCTATTATTATTCCGTTAGAAAATATCATATGATATATCGAATATCGATCATTTTGTATTGATACAAATATTGTATCGATCATTTTGACCGATACGCACCCCTAGTGTATTGCAGTGTATTTAAAGTTGAGCAATTTTGAAAATATGAAGTATTCAAAGGAGATGGCATCTGTTGCAGATTCTAGAATTCTTAAACATTGAATGATCTCATTGTCTCTAGATTTTGTTTATCAAGTGCCATAATTGTTAGATGAATTTAGGTTACTTACTGATTGTTTTCTTTGATGTGCAGTTAAGGGATCAATTTTGGCATATGCTATGAAATGCTGCAAACACTTCCATCAAATATACATATGTTCGATTCTGTGTTTCAGGCAGTTCATTTTGTCTCCAAAAACCAGACTGGAGAAAGAATATGTGAAGTTTCCTTGAACATACTGAGTTGCCTACTTGACCTAGATATAATAGAAAGGAAACGTGACATGGACAAACTGTCAGAACTAGAGAAGAAATCAGAGGATGAACAGTCAATGACAACAGATAGTGGGAAACCAGAGATCACAGCTTTTGATCTAGCTATGGACAGTGTCATCAGGTTGGTACCTTACCACTAGTGATCTAGAGAAAGTGACAACATAGTCAAAACATGTGTCAAAGAAAAAACTGTCATATGACTGGATTATTACCATTTAGTAAAGAAAATAACATCTAATTCCATTTTCAATTAATATAGTTTTAGGGTATTAAAACCAGCTTAAGTGCAAAAAAGAAATTTATGAAAGATCTATGTTTTGCTTTTTGGAGGTGGCGCTTACATGCGGAAAACATAGCAGGGGGAATTGAATATTTATGTTAGCTATTCTGTTTTAGTATATATAAATCCCTGGGATGTCCACATGGCTGTGGTGATGGATTAAGGGGTCGTCATGGAGATC